>NW_017259378.1:1948304-1967291 GCF_001594045.1 Atta colombica
TTATATATAATAGTTGGTTATTTTGTATTCAAAAATCAAATACATATTTAGAATTAAAAATGTCAGATGTAATATACTATTTTCTGTTGAAGTAATGTTTGCAAAACATTTGCAAATGAAATGTTAGCGTGTATTAATGAAAATGTCAAGGATTATTTGTGTTGAATTTAACAGCCGCATTAAGTGCATAATTCGGACCGATATGATTACGGGATAAAAATTAAGCGCATAAGCCAACAGGAGAGAACGTTGATACGATGAACTGTTAATTTTAATTCGGATTACCGTGTTCGGCATAACAATGTTGTGAAAATGATTAATACAGAATCATTATCACGATAACAACATGGTATCGCTGGTTTACATTTGCACATAACAGTAAGAGTTTAATCCGTTAACAAGCGCACGATCATTGTGTTAAAATAATTTTAAAGTAAATTGAAAGGTAGTTGTGAATAAAATTTAACATTAATAAATAAAATTTAACTACAATAATGTATATATTGCTTTATTAATTAATACGAATAATAAGATAAATGTCTCAAGAAACATTTTTTAAAAAATTAATATAAAGAAGTACATTGTAACGTTTGAAAACACAACATATAATGTAACATATACATATATAGTTGTTATATATACATATATAGTTGTTATTGTAAAAATTTATGTTTTTCAACTACAGAATGGATGTCGAATTGTAAACAAGAATACTTTGATCTTTCCTATATTCGCAAGTAGCGCGTTTACGCCCAATACAATCACCGATTTTGGTTAAGCGATCTAATTAGCGAGATATGATGACTTCCATCGTGGGCGAAGCTGCGTCGATACAACATTGTTGATTTGGTAATTGATCGACGTTGACAACTTGAACGAGCGAGTATTTTAACGTAGAGAAATGGGTCGGTCGCGCAATTTTCACACGTTTTACCCATTCGATGCGTTTCAGAAAATTGGTTTCATTACCAGCTTTTTTCGAGCAAGAGCAAAACGGAGTTGGCGAATAGTATTGTTAGAGCTTTCTTTTTTTTACTGACAAACTCGCATTTATATAATTGCGCATTGAAGCAAAGCTTTGTTAATGCAATGATGTGATTTCAATTAATTTATGAAACATGCTATGATACTCGCATGAGATTTGTAAAATGAAATTTAATATAAATTAGTGCAAATGAAAAGTTATTATACATGGATAAATTTTTTTATGGTAAAAGTGAATATATGTGAAAATGTATTATTTGGAGATATTAAATTTTAGTCAGGTATTAAAATCAGAAAGAGGGAAATATTTTTTTTTAAATAGATACTTTTACAAATTTTATGAATTGCAGAATAAAATAAAGTTTTTTGTATAAGAAAGATCAAGAATTTCCTCTCAACAATAGTTTCCATCGAAAAATAAGAATTTTTCTCTAAACAGCTTTATCTTTTAAAAATAATTGGATTTGATTTCTTAGAAAGAGCTTTAACATTTCGCAAATCCGTTAAATCCAATAAGAATTCCTTTTTGTAGATATTCATTGCCAATCTCATTATTCTCGATTTATTAAGGATGCATCTATCGGACACTTATTGTTTAATGCAATCCTGTTAATAAACAATTCATCGTTCTTTTGTAATCTTCTTATATTCAAAAGACATGCAACTCCTTTAATAAAAACTTCGATAATACTCAGACAGGCTTCATTACGAAGTTTCTGCGTCTCCCTCGGCTTTGCTGTCTTATTCGATAATGGGAATTTGTTGGAACAGATCGAACGGTTCGAGTTGCAGCGTCGATGTGAATTGACAGAAAAATACATCCCATAAAATCTACATTCTTTACACGCGTTTGGCATATGAAGAAGCATCTGGTTCAATGATAATAGATTATCTAATGTGACAATTCCACTTTTTTCTTATATACACAAGGCATCAGTTTTTATATCGTTATTTATAGAATATCAAAGAAAATTGAACATAAAGTTATTTTATGAGCAATATTAAGTGGCAATTAACTGGAAAATGTTTAACACAAATAAGAGAAGATCATATCCGGTCAAAGCAAGTTTTAGTGCCTAATAATATTTTTGTGTGAATTTTACAGTTTCCAAGTAAACTGCGCGTCAATTGAGATACTCATTAACATCCATAATATTAAATTGCTTGTCAATTTATTTTGTAATATTACTGTAGATTTTATATATAAAATAACTTATATATAAAATAAACTCAATTAATATTATATAAGATATTACGTATTCCAGTTTAGAACTGTGTTTGAAGACCGACAAATAATCGACGTGCCGTTTGATTGAATTGGAAAATTGTAAATTCACAACAAAAATATTATTAGACAATTTGCTTTGATGAGATATAATCTTCTTTGCTCATTTATGTTATTTTATGAGATTTTTAATTTAAAATTTAGTCGTCAGGGTAATATCAAAAGTAGATTAGCAGTTACGATGATAATTTGAATCTGAAGTAAAAGCTAATTAGAGTTACTCACAGGCTGTAAAGCTGTATATATATTCTGCTAAATTCTTTCGACTGAATTACTAATTTTACTAATTTTACTAATTTTCACATATACTTCCCATTTATAATTTTCCTTTGAATCAGATATTGCGAATAAGGTATCATATGAATATGTCTAATCTTGAAATCATATAATTAGAGCTTTTTGAATACATCTATTTATACCCTTGTGTCCGTTGTGTACAACAGAACATACTATATAATCATATATCTTAGACAATCTAATCTATCAGTGTGATAGCAATTTGATCGTTGGAATTCGATGTTGTGTAGCTCGATCGATCTACTTAATATACAAAGGGATAACCAATGACTATGTAGGTATATAATTCTAATTGACATTATCTCTTATATTCATGTCCAATATTTATGCGGTTATTGTTATTTCATTATGTAGCCTTCCTATATCAAAATTAGTTTATCATATTTCTGAAAATTACAAAAAGAAAATATTGCTGTATTATCTTTAACAAATCGACTCGTAAAATTATGTTGCTTTGTCGCTATATTAGATATGTTTCAAGACCAATATATCCTCAAATAAGTTGATGATTATTGCAATAAACTGACTACATATTGTCTATTGATAGTCTATTATATACAATAAATAGACTATCAATTTTCTAGTAATAGTAGATGAACATTATTTCTATCGTGAATATCGAATTTCCATAACGAGAGAAAGAAAATAATACTTCAAGTTAAAATATTTTTATTGTACATTTAGATAAATTAATTAGATAAGTATCTTTTATATACGCTGAAATTTTAATCTTTTAATTAAAAAAAAATTATATAGGATTTAAAACAAATTAAAATATTTTTCGAGATAGTCCGCGATTAATTTTTATTTATTCTTCTGAGATTTAAGACAATTATTCGCAAAATTGTAGGATCTAAAGGCGATAAATCAAAAGATCTTGAAATGAATGAAATTTGAATTATTTTTTTACACGCCCAAATAATAATGTTGGATAATAAAAATAATTTAATTCGCGATTTTGAAATTTTCAATTTTATATTAGCGTTTAAGTAAAAATAAAATTCGCTAAATAACATATATTTTGAATCTTAATAATGGGTTCTTAAATTACATCATCTATTACGTATCTTCTGGAATACAGTTATTATTATCTATACATAACTGATTCATGATTTTCCCGTTTTTCCCGTTTTTCAAAACGTTCCGTGATAAACGTCAATTCTCGCAAACGGATGTTATCTTCCGTTTTTTTATTCCATTTACGATATTTACAGGATGCGACCGAAATCGAGCATGGCTCAATACATCCACAAAACAAGTCATCGGAATATTGCGGTGCCATATGATGGAATATTACGTAAGCTGTTTCATTTCGCGTCACATTGTGCTATAAAAGAACGATTTAATATCGCCGTTTGGGACTTTACCCATTCGAAGTTTAACTTGCATTTTGCTTTTAAACAAGCCGTGTGTGGGTGAACTATACCGGAAGAGGGCTTTGAGTTTTAATATATGGAAGTCTCGACAAGATTCGATCCCATCCCAGTTTTGCGAAACTTTCGACCTATGACACGTCATTTCCAGGTTCGTAGAGACCGTTTATATTGGACTTACCGAACTTCTTTCCATGTGCTTCTCTTTTATATTTGGAGACCTTCTTGAATCATGGTATATATATATATATATATATATATATATATTGTTACGTCGACGCTAAAATATCTCGTGACACGATATAATTCTCTGTGAAACTTTTTATTTCGCCCCTACCTCTTCGTTGTATTTCCTCAGCCGACGATCGACAACGATATAAAGGGAAAAGATGTTTTTATATTATAATGAAGGTTTGACATAAAGGACTATAAATGCTAAAATAAGAATTTCAGAATTTCTTCTTTTTTGAAATGTCTTTATATATTGGGAAAAGAAGTATTTGATATAGTACACACAATAATTAATTTATTAAGACAAAAAAGTAATTATAGCAAAGAGGAAATACACTACAATTATAATTAGACTGACAAAAATAAATCAGAACAAATGATCCTATTTTCGGATATAAAGCGAATCTTAGTGTCTAAATATTTCAGAGTGAATTTATATAGGGTAAATATGGCTCCGGCAAATATGCCTCGCTAGGATTTACGCCACAAAAGTCAGAAAAAAATAGAAGAAGTATAATTGTGGGAGTATAATTTTTCCGCAACTACTCTGTTACATGTCTTTATATAATATTAATTTATTATTGAATTATGATTTCAGCTTCTTATTGTTAATATTAATGAAATTTGTGAGTTGAATCGATTTGTTACTGTAATAAGTAGCGCCATCATAAATTATAATCTACATAAAATGATGATACTAGGGCATGTAAAAGACTTAGTGGTTATTTCATAATACATACGTGTAGTAAATAGTAAAGCATGTAGCAAAATGCAAGTGCTTTGCTTTCGTATTCTTTATTTAGTTTGTTGTCTTGTATATCTTACCTGTTTGGGACATACGGTTTTCAGCGGGCGGAATTTATGCTCAAAGTATGCAAAGTGCGCAAATTGAATTCAATACACTAATTGTAATATACTCATTACACAAAATATGTACCTCATGTTATAACACTTATAATATATGTAATACATATAATATGTAGGAAGATTCTCTTATTATTTATTACTTTATATGCATATTTATCATTTTTATTCCTTAATACATCTTTATAAATGCATTTTATAAGTTATTGTGTCATTTTATGTTTTATTTATATGCATTATTTGTAAATTTTTCATGAGTACATACCCCCTCTCCTTCCCCTATGAGTAGCCACATATTCCACTCTTATGGGATATACGACAAAAATGCAAGAATTTCAAAAAGTTCACTTTTTAATACGAAAAATAAATATTTCGGATTTCTAATATTTTTTTTCATAGTAGTAGACAGTACATTTTTACTGATATAGTTTATTTATTTTAAACATACTAAATAATGTTTAATAAAGTAAATTTTTGATAGGCGCGGCGTATATACCGGAATTACCCTACATAGCCAATTCTGCAAACCGCGCGCGCGAAATTTTTTTCGATCCTGAAACACAATCAAAATTAAAATAATAATATTATATATTAAATATTCACAAAGCAATTTAATAATTTTTTTATGCTAATAAGCATTTTAGAAGGATATTAATAATTTGATATTAATCTAAATATCTTAAGAATTAATAAATTTGTCGTAATTTTCTATAATCTCGAGGTATATTAAAATTAGAAATTCACGTCAGAATTTAGCAAATTTGATTTATAATTTTATATAATGTATTTATATGTGTTATGTATGCATTTCAATTCCCCTAAAACATCTCTCATATTGTAGTCGCATCTCAAATTATAAATAGAATTCTCTCTCTGCCACGATTTGCAAACCTTCTAAAGTGAACTTTATACAAACATAAAATATTTACTCACATGAATAATCAATCGATTTTGTTCTAATCGAAGTTTTCATTTATAATCTGCAAAACCAAATATAAACCAAATTCATATAAACAGATGAGGGATATCTATAGCAATTTTCTTTCGATGCATCTCCTGTTTTGTTTCAATTCTCATCGGCGAGACGGAAGATGAAACGATAACTTTTCATGTAGCGGTCGTTACATAAGTCTACCTATCTACCTGTTTGGGGCAAGTTTAGTTTACCGCCGCATTAGTGCAAAGTGCACAAACATACGACTAAACGTGGGTGGAATTCTCAATTGCGATGTTACTACCAAAAAATTTCTGCACTGTGAAGAAGCACCAGTTTTAGCATTTTGCGAATTTCCAGTGTTTCATTTTATCTTTGCCGTCTCCGTAGCTCGACCAGAGGTAGAAATCGCGCACAAGCATTCGAATGGCTTTCCTCCCTTTCGTGAATCTCGTAAAGCTTTCGGTATTCCTTTCTTTAGTATGTTCGGGCATATGTATGTGCACTATGTTAGCCAGTTGGCATTTGTCGTTCCGACAGAATCTCATAAAATACACATACGAAGGAAACTGGAAGTATCTAGAACTGAAAAGCTACGGAGATGAACGTTTTTATGAAATCAAAACATCTCTCTCGCCAAAAGACACCAAGAGAAAAATCAAGTTTCTTGAACGAACAAGACATCCTGGATTCGAAAAATGAAAATCTCATGCTACATAATGTGAAGAAATTTTATTATGACAAACGAATGATATTAAAAGAGTTTGCTGTCACATCCGAAAAAGTAACAATGGTAATACACCAAAATTACATAAAGAGAGTAACATATGGTGGGGTATGAAAGAATACGTCTGATTATATATAACACATTCAATCATGGATCAATTTTAAGTGATTTGATCACGTCGCGTAAGTCATCGTTGACTTTGTTATAGACATGTTTATTGATATTAAATATTATCGTCCGTTTTATATATTTCCATCTTCGCTGCACAATATTGAATAGAAAAGGTATGAATATAATATCTAATAAACATTTTAAAATTATTCGTAAAATGAATATTTTAAATATTATTAAATATTATCAAGGTATATCTTTGATATAATTATATACATACTATATAAAATGTTATATATATTATATATGTTATATATACATATTATATAATAGAAAAAGCTTATAATAAAAAATTAATAAAATACATAGTTCATAAAAAATAAAAGATTTTATTTTTATAAATATCTTATATGCGCGTTTATAAAAATTTAATAATATTATTGTGTAATATAATAAAATGCTTTTATTAGAAATATCGACTATGTGATATTTTATTCGATACATTGGCTATTCATTTGACGTTGATATAAATACTTTTAAAATTATTCAATATATTCGTATTCGATATCTTTTTTCCATACTCATGATATTTTTATTTGCGTTTATTATATTTGTTAAATAACATGTACTTTATAATAGTTAAAAAAATGTTTTAAATTATTGTAAAGATTTAATATATCAATATTGCATCATATATCATTATTATGTATCCATGTATATGATATTAAAAATTATTTTATAATTATATTTTTTCTTATAGTCAAAATATCAAGTGACCTGAATGGAAAGTTCAGTGCGAATCACTAGTGACACGGAAAGCGTTAATGTTTGCGCTTTCAAACATCCATTTATATACATATTTTCTGGTACATTAGACATGACATGTAAAAAGCTATTTATAAAAAAAATTTTTACTATCGCTATGTGAGGAAAAAGCGGTTTTTAATTTCAGCATTACAACGTGGCCGTTTAGACAATGGAAGAAAATTTGGCAAAGGATAAACTTAGCAAGTACTCAAATTGTTAAAATACTGTCATCAACTCGACAGTGAATGATCGAGTTGCTCTCCTACTGTGGTGACATCTCCATTATGATAGTTGACGTTTACCCCGGATGACATGTCTTTATGTAACGAAATGTATTTGCATACCTTTCTCTCACAGAGTTGCGTCGTCAAAATCCTTTGAGGAACTCGTAGGCTGATCCAACTCCTTTGAGATGTTCGTCGTCTGCTCCAGAATGATCATCTCGCATCCCTCAGGATTCTGCGTTTTCGTATTACTGGGCAATAGGGTCTCTTGCAGGGTGTTATTACCGTTACAAATCTTCTCGCCCCTGCAACTCTTCTTGATTCTCGGAGTGTTACTATTGGAGTTTCTTGAATAACACGGCAGGACCTTTAAAAATTTATATTTTTAATTAATTGTTTAGTACGAGATTTCTCTCTCTCTCTCTCTCTCTCTCTCTCTCTCTCTCTCTCTCTCTCAACATTTAATAAACGGCATGCATTTTCTTGAAATGTACATGATTTATTATTTCCCTTATATAATACTGACTAATTTAATAATGGCCATTTTAATACTGAAAGTAGGTAATTAATTATTGTCTTTTAGTATTTTAACTAGCATTGAATGTTGATTGTAGTATAGATTTCTATACAGATTATATCAAATTGATTAAATATTTAGACTAATTTATACCACTATTCATAATATTATGTTATATAAACAATTTATATACGTTCATATTTATATATTTATATTTATGTTACACATTTATATTAAATCAGCCAGATTATATATTTACAAGTAATTGAAATAATATCTCTAAAAAGTTAGTTTGGTTTTTTGTTATATGAATTTCATTAGCTCAATTATATATAAGAACGATATTTGATTTTATATGGTATCCTTTAGCAACGATATCCCTCAAGATGTAATACATTTAAATTAATTTTACACCTAAATGAAATTATTAATCGATTTCATAATTGCAGTTTATGAGAGCGCCGTAATGGGACAATCGTTAACCACATTTTATTATTGTGAAACTTAAAGTCGGAAATTGATGAAAGGATGTAATCAAGTTATAGAAGATGTGGATAATTAAAAATTAATTCAATACAGATCGAGAAAAATTAATCAAACTTGACGAGCGCGAAAAAAACATTCGTGACTTGACTTTCACACGATACTCAAGTCTCATTAATATCAAAGTATTTTCCATGAGCGGAATTATATTGCAAAATCAAATTTATTACAATTAATTTCTTTTAATTACTTTATAGAAAGGTGAATGTTAATAAACAATAGATCACATTAAGTGATACTATCTTTTCCGTTTTTATAACAAAATAAATATACAAAGAGAAAAATAAATGGAAAGAACAATATAATGAAAATGTAGGGAAAAGAAATAACAGAAACAAGCGTCATGCAAAATCCGACACATATTTTCCGATAGAATATTAGAAAACGAGAAAATATTGCAAAGTATAAAACGTCCTTATCGTGTAAATCTTTTTCTATTTTATGAATTCGCAAATAGCTAAAGAAAAGTCTTTTCGCGACAAAAAAGAGCGCAAAAGTTATTCTTTTACCATAAATTCTTGCCTCGATAAATGCGACTATACTCGAAACCGCCAATACTCGCATCTTTGAATCGATTGAATACCCTTCAACTATTCAATGCAAGTTGTATGGCATTCAATAAGGCATCTGACAAAACACGTTTATGCGTATCTCGTTTATATGCGACTATCTGACTGGTGCACATTAATATCCTAAACATGTTTCATCATTTCACGAATATGTATACTCGAAGGGAAGAAATAGTTCTGCTACAAATTAATTTCGGCGCGATAGAATTCTAGTTTCTCCTCAACGTGCAATTGAGATCATAATACAGATTCTTGCTTCTTCGACATAAACAGTTCTGCCCTAATTACTTAAAGTGCATCTTTGCACGCTCCTTAGAAATTGCATGTAGGTAGTTGTAGATGCATTAAATGTATGGCAATGTAAAATTATATTATTCGTAACTAAAAAAGATATATTATGTAGAATACATTGGAACGAACTTTGTTTTTTTCATAAAAATATTACCTAAATTCCTTACTTAAGTAGAAATTTAAAAAGCTTGAAAATTTTTAAGTAGAAATTTAAATTGCTGAGAGCTTTGCATTTTCGAGAATTCACTTACTTCGAAAACGTCGAGAGATACAATTTTTAACGCATCATTTCTGTAGTTGTACGATTTCGTGAAGATGGATTTTATTAAGTATACAGTGTGAGTCATAAATATGTTTTAAAATTTCGCATGTTTTTGGATAAAAAGAAAAAACAAATAAATATTCTATAAATTTCAAGCGACAAATGTTTTGTTATCGAAATAATGAATACAAATGATGTAAAATAATGATTAAATAAAAGCACAAGAAAACTATTTCTTTCATGTGTAAAAAATCATAACAAATTTATTTTTTTAAAAAAAGGTCAAAAAATGATGCGTGCTTTTCTTAGAAAAAACTGTTACATAAATTATTATGCGCGCTTGTATGTGCAACCAACAGAAATATCCACATGAAACTTTTAAATAAAGTCATTATTTGATTCTGTATTTATGTCCATTATTTCGATAACGAAGATTATGATCTAACGTTTATATTGGATGCATTTGTTCTTCCTTTGCACGAATACGTTCATAAAATTTTTAAATGTTTATAATTCATCCTGTATAAAAGTATTACGTATATGTGCTCTCCGACTGCATTAAAAATGATCTGCTTGCTCGTATATATCTCGCAGATGAATGGAAAGCAGCGAAATAGACGGATTTTTCCGATATAAGCTTCATAAAATCCAGTTTAGCATTGGCCCTTGTGATATGAGATTCATTAATGTTAATGGATAATATCAAATCATGATGCTATTTTATTTAAAAGTTTGAAGTGGATGTTTATTATTTATAGGAGATGCTCGAAGTGTCCTCCATTTTTCATATGAAAGAAAATATCTGATTTGATATTCAATTATTTAAAATTTATTCATATCTAATTTAGCCTTAATCTTCGTAATGTGATACTCAGAGAAATAAAAAGTAGCTCGTTGCATATACACACCTGCTTGAATTCCTTGCGGAAATTGTCGTTGAGCCAGGCGTAGAGAAACGGATTATAACAGGTGCTGCTCATGGCGATGCAGTGCGACATGAAAAAGCAGAGTTTGTAGTAGGACCAGTCGTTGGCATACGAATAGAAATCATCGACGACATTGACAATATTGAGCGGCAACCAGGATACACCGAATATAGCAACCATGGCGATCAGCATCCGATTAGTCCGGCGTTTCCTCTCGCGATCCGCTTCTTCACGCTTGCTGGTCTTGGTGCCGGGTTTGGCACGCGCTCGATCGTTCAGCTTAATCGATACGCATATATAGCAAAAGGAGATTACAAAGAATGGCACGACAAACTGGAGTATCGATGTAAGCGAACTGAAGACCTTGCGAAATGGCTCACTGGGCCAATTCTCCTCGCAGAAGGAGATATACGTCTCCTCTAACTGCATGTAAAGCCCATATGGCAAGGTAAGTAACAATGCGATCACCCAGATACTCACGATGATCGCTAAGCACATCTTAATCTTCATCCGCGGATGGAACGGATAGATAATCACTAGGAACCGATCGACGGCTATGCTTGTCAGCGTGAGCGTACTGATGTACACGCTGACGCCCTGGGAATAGGGCACCAGGTGACAGAGAGTCTTCCCAAAGATCCAACCGCTCAAAAAAGTGTACAGAGGAGTAAAGGGCACGGCCAGTACGCATAGCAGCACGTCGCTGAGCGCGAGATTCGTGATGAAGAGATTGGTGACGGTGTGCATCTGGCGGTTTCGACCGACGACGAAGACTACCAGCACGTTACCGAATATACCCAGCACGAAGATAATGATGTAGAACAAACAGAATATTATTTGCACCGACAAATTCGACGTTATGTCCTCCGACACATAGCTATAGTTGCGCGCTGACGAGTTCTGCATGATGATTAATATTACCGACGACGTTATTTGCGTTATACCATTATTCACGATGCATTTTTGAAGAGTGTTAGATCAGTTATTCATGTTACACGACAACTTCCTCTTCTTCTTTCTCTTTCTTCTCCTTTTTCTCTCTTTTTCTTTGTTACTATTCCGTCGAATCGATCATGCGTCAGTGATACGCTGACGCGAATGAATTCGCTGATGGTCCATCTCTCAGAACGAATGCGAGGCGGAAGAGATCCGGTAATGCAATTCGACAAGATGGGAATTATCCGGAAGAAAATCCAAATGATGTATACTTCGTTGATCACGAGAGAGAAGTGAATTAATTTCTCATGGAGCTCCTCGCTCATTAACGTTAACAGCACTGCTGTTATTCCACGTGGCGGACGTTCAGGCGTCGGAGAGTTCTGATAAGCGAGTTATAGCCTCAGATAAGGAGATTAACTCGAGTTTCGTGCCGCGGTATCCTTGCAGGGCCAACTGTTTGAGGGCATCGATTACACTCGACGCGTATGCAAGCTTTGCAACTCTTGCTCGACTTCTGCCGAGATAATCCTTTAAGCACGATTTAATTTAAGTTTAATTCTCTGACAGTTTAAAGATAGATTAATGAGATGTATCGTGCTTTTATCTCTTATTGAATATTTAATTATTTTTTTATATCACATCAATTATAAAAATCATTTCATCCATCGATTTTTAGTATCCGAAGTTAAAAATATTTTCTTTTTTCCACGATAAGATCATTTTTCAAACAAAATTCACGTTGAAGAAAATAGCCAATTTCGTAAATAAATGATGAATTTAGAGGTAACATCCAATTGCCTTGTTCATTAATTTACAAGGCAGCAATGAATAAATATTTAATTAAAGAGCATAGTAAAGGCAGACAAGCGGGAATGCTACTAAAAAGCCAAAGGACGTTGTATATTTCATTTTACTCCTGAATTATAGTATAATAGCTTTACGCTGCTCTTTTCGACAATTCACAACAGAGAAATACTCAATTGTCTAAAGTCATTTATATTAAAATTTCTTTGACTATTTACAAATACGGTATGTGAATATTATATGCTTGCTGATATATTAATAGAAACGTCGATTGCATATCATTTGTTGGGCGTTCATGTTATACTCGGAGCGAATGGCAGTGACAGTAAGCAATTAATATGTTTCGCGACAAAACTTTCAAACTTTCTGGGAAACGATGGTCGTTTCTCTCGCTGAAACAAGACATTAGAGAGCAATTAGGAGCACCGATTATGACCTGGTCGGTGTGGGCAAAACCGTCAACAAAGTTTGGTGATGTCGTCATCACCGTCATCAAACAAGCGTTTCGGAAAGTTTCGAGCGGTCGACAATACCGGCCACGTCATGCTTCACGAGTCTTGGAAGTGAGGAGAGAGAGACAGAGAGAGAGAGAGAGAGAAAGAGAGAGGCTATTTAAAAAGCTTGACAGAACTCGTAGGTTCTCCTCAAGATTGTTTTGTCATTAAGAATCGGAAATAGGACGCGTATATTCATGACAGCTCTGCGTTTCTCTTTTTTCTTTCTCTTTTTTTCCTTCTTGGATGTTTAATAATATTGTCAAAGAACGATACGACGATTTTACTGATATTTTTTAATGGCTGCCGCGTGCGGATTTGCTTACGCGCGGTTAAGGGATAAATTACACTGAGCGAAAACAATTTTCCACTCGTTAGATACGCGATGCGTATTAATCGAAGATTAATGGAATCGCGTTACGTGCTACATCGTTGACACCGATTTTAGCGACTATGATAGATATTTTAATGAATTCAATATAAACTAATCTCGGTATCGAGAAATTATTACGGGAGGCTTAGAGAATGAGGAACATTTGTTAAAACGTACATTTTAAACATAAATTATCGAGCGATTGATGAGTTAGTGAATCTGTTGTTCAATTTTATTATATCATGTATATCAATAAATAAGAACAAGAAATAATGTTTTAAGTACAAATTTAAATATAGTATACTTAAATCTTAAGTATAATATTACGATATATTGTAATTACGATGTATTTATAATATATCATAATTTTGCATTTCTATATATAATATATTAGTATATACTTTCAGTTTTTTAATCAAATAATTTCTTGTTGATTTATCAAACATTAAAAATTTTTTTATTATTATATTATGTCTCTCTATAATTTAATAATTAGATGGCAAGTTTATTACATGTAATAACTTTTATTTTCATTTTTTTATATAACGTAAAATATAATATATATAATAAAATTTTAATTAATGATAACTAACAACTGACAATTTAATATTTATAATAATCTTGCAAATAATTACGACATTGCTGTAAAAAAGGAGAAATAACTCCAAAAGAGTTATGTGCGAAAAAAGAGTGCTCCGAAAGCACACATTTGAATAAATCTCTTTTTAAAATTCTCTTCTCTCCTCCCAACTTTCACATCTATAGCTTAGAGATTCTAAGAAGATTAAACAAAAAAACAGTAAACAAAGAAAATAAAATGAAAAAGATATCGTGAAAAGTGATGTACCGTGAAAGATCACATACGCTTGTACACGTGCGACATCAATTTCGGCCACCTGTTGAAGAGTCCGCAGAGTTAGAAAATCGCGGCAATTTCTTCTATCATGCGACGGAGACGGTTAATAAAATTTGGTTCACTAAATTTTATCGAGTTGATAAATAAAGTTCTTAGAATCTATGTCACGATACCGCGCGGATTTTTTACGCGGACATGATTACCTACGTAGGAGATTTAGGCCGGTACTACTACTGGGGCTCGCGCATCCTCGGGGGATCCGCGAAGCGAGGAAACGAAGACACGCACGCAGAAAAATATGAAAACCAATCTTACATACACTCACTCACAAACGCGCACTCAGACCTACGCGATTGTTCCTCTCTTGTAATTCGTCGCAGTTCCATTCGCAACACGTTCGTCATTCTTCCCCATATAGCACACTCTCTAAGGGACGTTCTGAAGGACATCCTACGAATGTCCCAACATCCTAAGAACGTTTCCAGAAAGATCTCTAAGATGAAGTGTACTGTATGGATCTTTCACGGTGGAGCGTCTGTTACATGCGAGTACGTTTGAGTATCGTCCAGAATCTAGATTATCCGAGGAAAGCACTTCTCCTCACGAATTTCGTTATCAATCCATTTATCTATTTCTTATCTTCTTTTTTTTGATACGCGTGGAAAATCGCTATAAATCGTGCACGTCATGAGAAGCGTACGTATCTCTATTATGCTCGATCTCCCTCACGAGATGCTCAACGCGTGGTCCAGTTGTACAATGATTTTCGCGACTCATCGAGGGTATCGGGACCACGATCCCGAGACCGATCTCTCGTGCTCGCTTGACTCTCTCATACTAACGCGATCACTACAAAAAGCGTCGCGACGCCCCGACTACGTACACGCGCTGCTTCCCTGTCCGCGACTGAGACGCGAGAAAATCGGCTTTGAGCCTTCAGGGAAACCGAGGGCGGCTTCGCGCGCAGGCGTATGATCGCGTATGATGCACCTATCGCAATGTATCTATCTGTAGGCGAAGATTATATTTATAATGGAGTATTTGATGATGTCGATATTTACCCATGTAGTAAAACCTTCAAAGGACATCCTAAAAATGTTTAGATGACGTCTAAAGGACGGTCCTAGAACGTCCATTAGATAAAGTATTGTGCGGATAATTTTAAATATTGAGCGGAACGTATGTCGCAAAAAGGTGCACATTTTCTTCCCCCTCATTCTAAAAATATCATTGTAAAAATTTAATATCATAGATAATATTAAATATAACTCTTACGCTTTTAGTCAATCAAATTTGGTAATCAAAAATCAACATTTTGATTATCATGATGTCAAAATGATATCGTTTTGACTTTCTTTTAATTTGGTTCCTTGGAATAATGTGAATTTAATATTACGTGGTGTTAAATCTTGATCTATTTTATATCTACATCAAGATTATGAGAATTATATAAATGATGTCAGCATGATGTTAAATCCACATCCATATTTTCTAGAGTCCGCGTAATTTTGGTCCATTTTGCACCTTTCTTACGAGCAAGAAAACGGCATCATTTAAATAGCGTTATCTTTTGAACGCTTCTTTTAGTTTTAAAAAGATTTTTCAAATAACTGATGATATTTTACTATATAAAATAAAACGAATAAATTTATGAATCTATTTATAAATGATTTTTTAGAATATCTTCATTTTATTGAAGTCATTTGTTTTTTCGTTTCGTACAAAGAGGATTATTCTTCTATTTCTATATAACAATTGATTAATAAATTAAAATAAGTTGATCAGCTATTGGATTTTGTATGAATAAATAGAAAGAAAAAAAATTTTATATAAAAACACAAATAACAACCGTGTTTTTAGCTCTAATTTTTCCGATTTTATTGTAATCGAGATTTTATTGTTATCGAGATTATTTTAATTATCGAGAGCTCTATGTAAAATTGTTTTATTGTCATTAATAAATTAAAATGAATTTTAGAATTATAATATAATATAACTGAATAGTCTAGTAGGCTAAACCAGCAAGTGAAGAAACAGACATAGTCTTACAAGAATTTTCGTAAAATTACTCGCTCTTACATTTATTATTATTGTTATTATGTATGACAATAATAATAAATATAAATAAATCTTTTTTTTTGCTTCGCTTGGAATGGAGTACCAAGATGAAAACAAAAACTACAAAATGCAGCTTCATTAACATCTATTAATTCAAGCGAATAGCAAGGTAATGTGTAGAAGCTTAAAGTCTCTTTTTCTCTTCATATTTCCGCTTTCCTGTTACCATTTCGCTGTTTACCATTTGATGACACAAATTGACACAAATGTCGTTCAGTCTTTGTTACATTGAATGTTAAACAAAGACAGAACACTTGTGTCTACATATGTTATTTACTCGTTTCTATAAATATAGTTTAGTTCCCCAAACAACACAAAGTGTTGTCTAAAATTGTGACATAAGACGCCTTTAAATCGTCTTTTACACGCAAAAAAGTCTTGTGACCTGATTTTAAACTTGATTTTTCTTTTTGTTGTTTGGATTTAATTTCGGTTCTAACTAACTCTTTTTTTTTAAGAATTAAAAAAGATGAAAAATAAGTTGTACTAGAAATATTCTAATCTCTAAAAGATCCTTTCAAATGACAATAGCAATTTTAAATTTCCAATCTATTTTATGAAAATTTTATTTTTCTAATTATTTTAAACTAATTTTTTTTAAAGAATCATTTCTTTGTAATTATTTCGAAACGATCATTTTACAAAAAATTTTTAGCAAATTGATTCAAAAAGAACTTAATTAATAAAAATGGACATAAGTTCTAACTCGTAAAATTAGAAAAAGATAAAGAGTAAATTAAACCGAATCTTACTAATATAAAATTAATTTTATATTTGTAGAACTGGGTCTAAATGGAAAGCACTCTCGTTAATTTAGTAAATTATGACCAGTTAAACCAAAAATAAAATATTTATTTCATGTAGAATCTATGTTTTCGTGATTTATCACTATGTTTTCATGATTTATCACGATCTACTTCATGCCACGTGTCGAGAGCTATGTCAAGGTGGCGGCCAAAAATACTTGAGATTCTCGCAAGTCCAAGAGTGTTCTCCAGAATCTAATAAAGTTGAAATGAATATATATTCTTCGTGCAAAGGTCCACTAGTATGAATTCAGTTTCGGGGTGAAGAGAGAACAAAGAAATTTGTGCGGCAAATTTGCGTGGGAAAAGAGAGATTTCCATCTTATTAATTGTGGAACAATTCTTTAACTCGGATATGCTCATTTGGATGAGCGGATTCCTATCGCGAGATATACCAACTATTTCACATTCGTTCTGAGGTGAATGAAATGCGGGATTTTATGCTCACGGTAAAGAAACGTCGATTGGAATGTTGGGAATAAAAAGTCGCCGAGAAAGAAGAGTATAATATCCGTATTTTATATGCACCGCCATCAGATTGATAATCGGGAATCCGTATATTACGTTGCAATGCCGAGCGAGCGTTGGTTGAAAATTCACTGGTCATCCGTTAGAATGCAGCATGCGATAGAGCGATAAAACTGCGCGCTTTATCATAGACATATATTGTTCGACTACTTGAACTTCGATAATTAAATTAGAGATAAAATGTATTTTTTAATGGAATCAGTGATATATGATCTTTTTTTATTCCTCTAAAGAGATAATAGCGCAATTTTTAAGATTAGTAAATAAATATTAAGATTAGTAAATAAATATTGGAAGTAAAATGTCAATAAACGGAGATATAGTTGTACGAGCGTAATTTAAATATTTTAGAACATAAATATAATAATAATAAGAAGCAAATTAAGTTATTGACTTTAATGAATAAATCTAATAAATTTAAAAAAAGATGGTTATTTTTCACTTTCTTAATAAATAATTTATACGCTATCACTCGGTGTTGGCTCTTATTGACATTTTTCTCTAATATAAATATATTAATTACGAAATGTATCAACACATGTATATTCTTGTTGTTACTTTTTTCGTAATTCACAATATAATAATAATATAGTAACATAATGTCTACTGTATTCCTTACAAAAATCCAATTTAATACTGAAAATTACTTATTTTGAGTATTAAATGCGCTGAAGAATAATATTTCTAATATTCAAAATAAATCATTAATCACTACTTTTCAATATTAAACTTCTATGAAAGGATGTTTTTAATATACGACAAAAAAGATTATTTGCAATTACTTGCAATTTACAAAAGCACGAAGCATTTTCGGAGTACTGTATATATGAATTTATGCTACAAATTACATCATATATTTAACTGCGTGATAAAGATGAATCAAAGGTTACGTGGATAAATGGGAAACACGGATGTTTTCATAAAAATAGTACGATTATAAAATACAGTAATTTATTAATAATTAATCATTTATCGTCAGCGTACTCATCATGATAAATTAAAACTTGCAGATATTTCATCTTCACTATACACTACACGTTTTGTCACATTTGTCGCGCAGCTTACAATATACAGGTCTCGGTTTTATCTATTTTGCTATTTATATATATATATATATATATATA
>NW_017259378.1:1967322-1987353 GCF_001594045.1 Atta colombica
TATATATATATATGCGCACGTATTCGCACTTTTGTTATAATATCATATCGCGGCTCCTTTTTACCCTTTACAATATATCGTGCATCATATAATTGTAAAAAGTAAAAGCCAGATAGTGCGAGGGAAAGAGATTGCGGTCGATTTTCTACACGGAATCGCAGAGAGAGCGACGGACTGTCGACGACCATCGTGGTTTCTTTTCTTTTTTCTTTTCTTTAATCGATATAAGAGAAGAAAAGACACTCCTAATAATAGGATACATCCAATCGACATACGCTCGAGCCGCGGAACATTCAGCTAAAATCGCAATTGCATATTAAACTACTTGGAGAACATTGGCAGAAAAAGAAAAGCAGTAGGGACGATACATGATTAATCCTTAAATTAACATTACGCTTCTCGTCTACGGTTAATTCGTAAAGTATGTGCACTACTAATGCGTCGTGATATCTTTGTTGATTGGTCATAGGTAAGGCCAAAGAGCGGATCTCGGAACGCGCGGGGACCCCTCGGCACGACATGATTTGATTTACGGCAATATTCTTCAGACACTATTTACATTGTATAATATAATAAGTATAATCGCGCGCAGGTCACCGCCGACCGCGTGTCATTCCGAACATCCGCCGTTGCGCCTTCCATCTTGCTTGAAAATCCTAAAACGACACGACATTAACGGCACGCTTATGAGGAATAGAACAAAACCGTCTCGAATCCGAGAAGGATCACAGATTTGTTTTCTGCGCGCGCGAGAGAGAGACTATTCCACTTTTTTTACGAGATGAGAGGAGATATTTCGAGCTCAATAAATAATAGTAACACTATCATCTGGTATATGTTAGTCCCTAGCATATTAATTTCCCTATAAAAAATTCGATACGAAGGCACGAAACGTCTGGGAAAATGTAATCGTGACGGCGATTTTTCGTACGGTTCTTTCGTATCACCTGGTGCGCTTCGTTATTGCGGGCGTCGCGTTGGCTTAATGATACATCAACTTATTTTACAACTTTGATTATTACAACTTAAGAAAAAAAGAGCAATATGTAAATAATTGTATTTGCTAATCTGCATACACATAACGCCTCTGGCGTTACGTCACGTATCATCACTCGTGAAAATAAATAACAATCGCTTCCATGCATACACATAATTACAATAAACACTCTGCTCTTCCGCACATTTAACGCTAATTCCGACCTGGTCGTCACGCAATTTCCTAATACTAAATCCAATATTGGACACAATCGGATGTTCAGCGTTAAATTCATGATGAAAATAATAGCAGCTTTGTATGCAAACACACGTGTATATGCTACGCATTATACGTTTGCGGAATATTCCAAGCGTTCTGTGATCATCAGAGAGTTTAGAATAGCTATACATACTTTCAATGTTAGTGACTGAAAAACAGAGTGTACAATAGCGCCAAATACCGTCGTGTAGTCGGAGGAATTTATCAAGGAGCAAGTTACGAGTACTTTTAAGATTCAATATTCTCAAAGACTCTACTAGACATTAAAGAATCTGAAGACATCCTGCTCTTCTATAGACTCGAAATCTCTGTATTCTTACTCTCTAAATCAAATTATCTTCTCTGTGTGACGCATGAAAATTCTTTGTCTACTAAAGAAAATTACGTTTGAATCTATTCTACGATATACACAGCATTTGAAAAGGATGAGAAGCGAGAAGAGGAACATAATGTCATTCTGCCACAGCAGATCATCTGTGGAGATTTAAGTGATGAGAGTTAGGAGGTAAAATATTATTGTATAAAACGTGACTAAATGTGATCCTGCTAAAATTATGCGACGGACGTTCATAGTAAAGTACAAAAGAAGCAAGTGTCACAATGTTGTGTTTCATTTGTACTATATAGAGACATTAGAGACACAGAGCAGTGGATCCCTGCAATGTATACGAAATATTATTATTTTCGTCATAAGAGATACTATTACGGAGCTTACAAAATCCGGCGGAGTTTACCACATAGGCAAAGTACTCGCCGAGTACCGTTGGTAATTTCTGCCGGGAACGAGTGGTCGAAGACTCGAAAACCATTCTGCTTTCTTTATAATGCAAATTTAGTATTTTTCTTGTAACTCATAGTAATAGCTACGGTGGCAGGTTAGAGTCATTATGGATACGAAAGATCGCTTGGTGCAATGCAGAAATTTGTGTATCATAGATGAAAAAAGGAAAGTATAAGATTTTGCGTTTTGATGACTCTGACAAGCTAAACGAATGCAAGTAACATGAAGATTTTACACTATACATTATAACGACTAAATGGATAGCGTCTCTCTAATCAATTTCTTCATGGTGTTGCCCATCGTAGTGGTCGATGGACTAGAAGTCGTGAAAGACAATTTGAAGAGATACGGTTGTATATCCGGGTACGAGGTATCGAAGATCAGATCCAGCTCGGCCTGACTTGGCACTTTTGGAATGTAATCGTGCCGATTCATGACCTCGGTGATGTAAAGGATCTTGTCGGTCAGCAGATCGCCCACTTTTTCCCGACAGATCTGCCGTTCGTGCTCGGTGGCCAATTTGATAAGTTCAAGGCGCACAGTCCACACTTCCCATGGTATACATTCCGGTTGAAATGGCCAGCGACTCTTTTTCCTCTGGAAGAATTCTAGGGATATCTGACCGGAACCTGGACTATCGGTGGAGCGCAGTGCCTCCGAGAAACCTGATATCTCACGCTTCAGCGTCTGATCGAGGTGTACCGACGAGCAGCAGACGTAAGTGAAATCAATGAAGTCACAGTCCACATCCTGGTATCCTACAGTGCCCACCGAGTAGCTACCTTCCTGTTTGTACTTGAATTTGCCAAGGCTCCGATGAAATAGCACGCTGTGGAATATACTTGCCACTGCCTCATCCACTTGACGTCCCTCCATGCTCAATTCGAACAGCTGCGTCCTAGCATTCATGGTGATACCTGTGGAACAATTATCATGCTAACAATTAATCGTGTTAACAATTTCTGACAATGTGTTTAATAAATAAAATACATGAAAAATAAGAAATAAAAAATTATTATCTATATGTCTATATAAAGTCATGAAAAAGAGTTGCAGAATTAAATTATACTAAATCAAAATGTTCTATTATCATCATCAAATATTTTATGATACAGTCAATAATCTCAAGGACAATTATATAAAAATAAGAACAATAAATAAAAAGAACATAGAAGCCAGCATTGTTAATAATGTAAATATTTTAAATATAAAACTTTGCACGAAGAAGATTCTGTTTGGCTTCTGCTCTTTTCAAATTTCTATTTCACATGAATAAGGAGATACAAAGAAATGACTCATAGTACTCTCATTATAACAAAGGGAAACAAAAGAAAATAAACAGTGAAAGGTTAACTCTTTCAACAAAGATCTGAAATAAGTCTGTCAAGTCATTAATTTAAAGAACACTTTTCATCAATCAGATCGTTACAGTCATGCAAGCCAGCAAGCCTAACCTCAAATCCATTCAGAATCTAACGAACGGAAGCATGCACGATACATTGACACATGTGGGCGATGAATGAAATTCCAAAATCAGCTCGAAATATAAAAGAAAAGCAGGAATCGACACGACGACGTGTCAATCTTGCGGCCGATAGTGCTCTTCTCGTTCGCGCTTTTTATGTAACGAGGCCTCAGGACGAAAAGACAGGGGAAAGGAGGAGAAGAGCCGTGTTCTACTAGGAAAATAACACACTTATCGCCGAAGGCGCGAACTAACTTTATCGCTCTTTCCCCTTGGTATCGAGGCCACCCTCTCAAGATCGCTCTTCCTCACCGTCGTCCTCGTCGCCGTCCTTGTGCCGTGCGATGGCGGACAAAACTAGATTAAGTTTCACGCGTTGATCTGGTGACTTCTACCGCCACGGGTACCGCTACCCTCTTCCATCGAGTCCGTTTTCGCGCGTCCCGTTCTTTTCACGACGCACCACCACCACCGCCGCCACCACCACCACCACCAACAATACAACCACTATCACCACCACCACCACCGCCGTCGCCGCTGCCACCAGCACTTCCACCAACTCCGCCGTCGCCGCCTCCACCGCCGCCACCACCACCGCCGTCGTCGTCGTTGTTGTCAACGTCGTCGCTGTCACGTTCTCGTCACGTCGTCGTCACGTCGTTCACGCAACGAGTTATTCCGACCTGTTCATTCGTCGACAATCTTCCATCGTCCCCGATCAGTCCCGACGACGGGGAGACCAGGCGCGTTTGTCCTCTCTCAGCAGTAGCCACAATCGCAGCAGCAGTAGCTAATTAAGCCAGTGGCCTGCTCCACACGGGTTTGTGGGTAAACAACAGCTGTGATCGTGGCACACGCCATCTTGACGCTGCGCCACTGATTCGCGCTTCGATACCTGGCCCCGCGAGGGCTCCACGCACTCCGTCCCGGATCGGATGGCGGGTCGGTGGGTCCCAGAGCGTGTATACGTATATTCTGATGATTCTGTTTGACTTCGCGTACACGCGCGCGACGTCGGGAATACGGGATCAACGGAAAATTCTAAGATTACCTGGGCTGGCCGACGAAGGCAAAGAACTTTTTCTCTTTCTTTCTCTCATTCGCTCACTCACTCTCTCACTTACTCACTCTCTCTTTTTCTCTTTCGTAGAAGAAAAGGATCGTCGTACAACACATTTGATTAGACTTCGATTAGATGTTACAGACCGAGTCAGCTGTGACGATCTGTCTGCCTACTCTCCGGGAATCACTCGCCTGGTGCTACATCATGAAATCACGCGATGTATACCATGTATGAAACGACACAATGTGGATCGATTAATGTCTTGAATCAGAGCCGGACAGTCTGGCACTGGATAAACTGGACTGGATCTCCCACTCCGCTCCACTCTGCTCCGTACTTGTACTCCGTACTAATCCAATCTATGATCTACGATAAGTCGCACACCGGATGTGTGCGTTGGTATGCGTCGCGAAAACTGCCGCGCGACGCCTCGCGGTGAGATCAGCGTCACACGTGCGCAGTTGCAAAAGGCGCGAAATGACTTCGCTTCCTGGAAATCTCGTCGCGACGCGACGCCTCGACGCTTCGAAATCCCGACGCTTGCTTGATCGTGTTCTCGAGCCGCCTATCGACTTGTCGACTCTTATCTTTCGAGATATTTATTCCGATATCATTTTGACACATAAGGTTCGTTATAAGGATTTTCATGATATTTTATTTATTCTGACCTCTTTAGCGATAGATTTTCTACCTTCTAGGGCTATATATTCAGGGATGTGCGATCTTTGGATCGATTTGCAAAAAATCGACTCCCAAGTCCCTTTTTGTTAAAAAAAAAAAAGCGAAATTAATTCCTAAAGAAATCTAAACAAATCATCATGTCAAACTAAGAACATCATTTCTATTTTAACGAGATTTATTTTTCGACCTATGTTTTTTGTGTATATTCAAAATCTTCAACTTTTTTAATATGTAAAATGATGATTAGAGATTTGATTTATTGAAAAAAAAAAAAAAAAAATCCCTATAAAAATGTAAATTATTTATATTATTAGAACAGAATATCTCTCTTATCTTAATGAAATTTATTTTTTGCTACATTGATTAAACAATTTTTATTTCTCATAATGAATACTATGCGTTTCTAAAGCTTTGATTTTTTTAAATTTGTAAATTGAAAGAGATAAATCGAAATTCATCTATTTATTTATCTAAAAAATTAATAAAATAAATATAAATTCATAAAATAATTTATTTGTATTATCAAGACAAAATATCGTTTCTATCATAATGAAATTAATTTTTTTTTCTATATTGATTAAACCGCTTTTATTTCTCTCGAATATCATATATTTTTAAAGCTCTTTTTCCAATTTAAATTTTCGATGATAAATTTCATTGTAACAATTTAATTTATTATGAGCTGATATTCCTCGATTGCTTTTATCGTTACAAGTAGCAGCGATATCTGTATATCTCGGACATATTATCGGTTGAAAATAGTCGATGAAAATTTTTAAGGATAGTCAGAAAATGGTGAAGAAACCATCATCTTTCGTTTATAAATTTCCGAAGTCCATGTATATTGTTGTAGAGATATGTTAAACGATATGTTTAGTGCCGGTCGATTTGTCGCCGTGTGGGATATATTATTTTAGTATTAGGTTTACACAAAAAGCCCTTTGCGTTGTTTATTTTACTTGAACTTCTTTATCCTTCTTACCTTACCGCGGATTTCCTCTCCGCTGTTCCGGATGCTCAGCGTTTCTTCAACAAGAGACATCGGTCTTTTTTTATAAAATCACAAAGTTGTGATGACATAAAATATAATTAAAATGAAACTATAAAAATATTTTCAATCGAAGTATCAAAGATATTCTTTGTGGCGAATCTTTTTTTTTAATAACTAATTTTAATTATTTAAATATATTGCATGAAAATATTTTCTGCTGATAATATAATAAAATAAAACAAAATTATATCAATATATTTTAGAAATGTATAAAGATATATCTGTATGTATAAAGATATATATCTTTTTTTGTATGTTACTTTCATCAATCGTCAGTTTGCAAGCAATAAATTACTGTCTGCATTCAACGGAAAAAGCAGCTTTGCAACTGTTGTAAAATTCTTTAATATGATTGATCTTGTTCTTGGTTTCTCACTAGATCTAAAAATATAAATCATACATAATAAAGAATCTTATATAACAGTTACAAAGCTGCTTTTTTCTGAATGTAGCTATTAATAGTTTATGATTGTCTATCAACAGGTGTATAACTATGGCTTTTAATTTACTGTATCTTTAAAACGAACTATCGATTCATAATTTCAAAAAGCTCTTTAAAGTACTGTATCTTTAAACTAAAATGGTTTTTAAAAGTTTTCTACTTTCGAAATCACCGAATAAATTTCAACAATAAAGCTTGCCAATTTTGCTACGCTCCGTATATTGTTAACAATCTAAATTAGTATAATTAGTATAATTAACAATTTAGATTAATAAATGTTGCACTAAATAATACAAAGAAAGTTTTTGAAAATCTTAGAAACATTTTTATTGGACTAGTTAACACGTTTTGGTATCAATTGGTATCAATATCAAAATCATGATTACAATATTATATAATATTGCAGTAATTGAGTGTATGAAACAAGGAAATAGTCTCTTCGTGTAATGTATAATACCCCTTCATAGAAAATATTGCATTAAATAATACGAAAAAAAATTTTTGAGAATCTTAGAAATCCTTGTAGAAATTGAATACTGAAGATAATGATATTAATCACTTATTTTGGATGTTATAAATTGGTCAGTATTAAATTGGATTTCTGTAAGAGATTTTTTATTGCACTAGTTTTAACATGCTGTATGTAGGATAATGCAAATAAATAGAGAAGCACCAAATAAATATATGATATTCTTTCGTGGGAGATTTATTGAACTAAAATAAATCGAAATTATATTGAATTCTCGATTTTTGTAAAATCTTCTTTTCTTTATAAAATAAAGTAAAAATGATTTTATTAAATCTTATAGAACCGTATATATGAAAAATACAACTTATAGAAATCAATGCCTTAAACGACAAAAAATTTTGCCTATTTTACTCGTAATTGTTATTTATAATTTTAATTCATTCAGACTTTTAAAAATATACAGAATAGAGATTTCTTTGATATGCAAAAAAATGCGGTCGAGACATATATTATTTCCTTGTCACACAAGTGGAGATGCATCCGTAATTATACATTAAGATTAAATCAATAAATACTAGAGTAAGGCACTATGGAATAAATAAGGCGTGAATACACGAATAGCACCGTCGTGTAATCCAGCTGTTTAGTCGCTCTTCGTAGATATCGCTCGCTGTAGTTAAGTTCTGATTGGATTGTCAGAATTTTTTTGTTAGTAATAAGAGAGCTGTTGCTCCTGATTATGGCGTGTGGACACGCCCTGATGGCCTGAATGATGAAAGTTTTGGATATCATGAGTTACTTGCTGTCCTCGATACTGATTACAACTCGAAGATGTCGAGGAGGATACGTTGCAACTGTTGTTCATAAGCGTGGTTGTGTTGTTGCTTTGAATAGCGAATGGCCATGACTGTAATTAAAATCATTCTTACTATATTATTGACTCGAATATTTAAATACCTTGATTATGAAGTAGATATGCATTGTTGACTTTTTCGAGTATTATTAAAATTGTAAAATATTAATTAATTTTAAATGTCGATATATCGATAGTGTATTGTATAAAGTAGACATTTATGTATTATTATCACGAGATCACACTTTTTTTTTAAATGTCAACTCAATTATTTGAATCTATATAAAAATAATTTAAATTTACATAGCAAAATAACATTTTTAATAATTTTACAGATAAAATAACGTTCTTTGATCTTCGCGAAAGGAGGGCAACAAGAGATTATTTCGCGGCGGAAAACGGTATGCTTCTTTAAACAACGAAACTAACTTAGAATTAATGGTAGTAAAGGATGGGTGGAAGGTTTTGGAGTGATTCGATCCACCTGGACAGACATAAACAGAGTAGATGACTGCGAAGACGGCGCTCGCGACTCCGAGTGGATCCACCTGGTTTCTGTGTTATTTTACGGAATCGTTATCAAGTCGAAAGTCTGATCGTAAGAACGAGAAATAGTTTGGAAATAACTCGCACTTTAGATTCCCGTTAAAATTAGATAAATCAAGAATTTTATATAATTCCACATTTTGTGGAATGCAATTTGAATGAAATTTGTATCAAAAAAATAACAAACTCTTCATGAAAAAGATCTTAAAAGGTACTTGACACTTAGATTTTTTGGAGTCTCTTTTCATTAAATCTATTTTTTCTAACAATCTGATTAATGAGTTAATTGTTAATTAATTTTACTTGTTTACTGTACTATACATTTTTTCATAGTATGCATACATTGTTGTTATTAATGTTACTTAAAGTTAATTAAAATTGAATTACAGTTTCATAAAATAAAAAAGGAGGCAAATTTGCTCAGATTTTAATTATAATTTTAATGAAGATAGAAATGGGCACTCACCAAAGCCAGTGACAAAGATTTCGTGGTTTCAGTATGAGTTTCACCATCATCTCGAAGTACTGCTCTTAAATGAGCAATGTATGTTGCGGCTAATCGCAACGTATCTAATTTACTCAATTTACTATCGGCGGGTATCCATGGCAATGTTGTCTTTAATCTACAAAATGCCTTGCTTAAAATTCGCATTCTCGCACGTTCTCGGGCATTGGCAGCGTTTCGCGGAGCGCGACTATCCATGTCGTCCTTCATGTATTTTTCCTCAGAAGGATATTCCTCCAATGACGATGTCGAAGCGCGCCGTTTTCGAGGCATCCTACTGTATAATAACAGTTACTGTTAATTAATTATTAGATAATTATATTGATAATTATATTAAATAATGATTTCAGCTTTTTTCTTTATCATATTAGAAACTTCTATTTTACACATTTCACAATGCATATTTTACACATTTTTCTTACACATTTCAGCCAAAATATATAAGCAAAAAATATAAGATAATTATTCATTGAATAGAAAATATGAGTTCTTATTTTTCTCTTTCATATTGAAGATTAAAAATCAGACGAATCAAACTGTACAGCAAAGCTATGTGTTTTATAATGCAAGAATAATTAATCGATTAATAATGATTGCAAAAATAATAAATAATTAATTATAAGCAAAGATAATATAATTATATCGAATGTGAAGCTTTACTTTTTTATGTCATATTATTTTTACAGTAAAAAATTACATAAATTTTTATGTAGCTCAATTCTATTTATTAGATAAACGTTGAAAGATAGTCTATCAACATTTTCTTTTTCATTTTACATGTTTTATTTCGCAAACTCTGAATCTAATAAGGAAACTTTATAAATTGCGAAGTGAAATGTATTTTTTATTACAAAATTAAAAGAAAAAAAATATTTAAAAACATCAATTTAAATATCAATTTGGAATTAAAAAATTATTTTTTTTAAGAAATAATAAAAGTTATTTTTAGCAGTTATTTAAGAACAATAATCTTACAATTAGTAATAATAATTTTGATTATTATTTAAGTCTGTATTTTGCACACGTACAATTCAATTTTTAAAAAAGCACAAAACTTTGTTTTATTTTTTTAACACTATCATATGTAACAACAATAATACTAATAGTAATACAGAAATTTTTATATAAAAAAATCACAAATAACAAAGTCTGTAATAACGAAGCTTGTAATATGATTATTAATTTAACTCAACTATATTATGATAAAGATAAAAATTCAAAAACCAAAATAGAAAACGCGATATCACTTTATGCATTATGAAGAGTACTATAAGAATTATTTTCTTTTTTAATTGCTACACTTTTAATTGCTACACTTAGAATATTAATTTGTTGATTAATTTGTTCTCGTTGTTATATGTCTCTCAACTAATAATTGCAGCACTATTAATATGCAACTTATTTGATACCTATGATCGATTATTTCTTTTTTTATTCACTATCACGAATCTATTGACAAGACAACAGACCTCGCAACAGATCGCGTCTATGGTGTGTAACTAATTGTTAGTCAATGTTCTTAGAGCACAGAAGCTGAAGGCTGGGCCGGGTGGAGCAACGCAAATACGAAGAGAATGAGACAAACAGAAGATATATTCGTTGGAGGGACGCAGAGATTTGGGACGCCCCGAAAATCAGGCGGAGCTTTCGAACATCAGAGTCTCATTCGCCTCATCTCGTTTTCCGAGATGTTGCTCGATCCAATCCGCGGGAACATTGCAGCATTCGTAGCCACCTGGCACATCCTTCCTGGTTTTCTTCCTTTCTTCTCTCTCTTTCTTTTTCTTTCTCTCTCCCTCTTTCTCTTTCTCTTTCTCTTTCGATAAAAGTGCAAAAAAGACCAAACCAAGACTTGTATTAATATCCCACATTAAAAGCAAATGATTTTGAAACTTTTTCACATGAATTTTTAACTTTTACATTGGTGACGACTTTCGATTTGTTGATTGAATTCTGTGATTTTAATTTTAACATATAATGTAATCGTAAAATAATATAAAAAAGTGTTTAAATCTTTCTAGATGTTAAATTGTCTTACAATAAATCTTACAATAAATAGAATTGTACATTTCTATTTATTCTACATTACATTCCTATTTATTTTGATTTAGACGATATTAAAAGATATCAAAAAGATATCACCTTCAAAAATTATCTATTAAATAAGCAATATTATTTATATAGAATGATGTTGATATTTTACCACATATCGAAGATTTTAATTTCTTATCGTCATTATTGCACTTTATTCTTTAAACTAAATGGTTTCTTAAGTTTTCATATTAGTCAATTTAACAAAGAGAGGATGCTCCTCAGATATTTCAGAGATATTCTCATAATTATAATATATGTATCCTATACTAAGAATTATATTAAATTGTTCACTTCCTTCGTGAATCCTTCGCAATAATATCCTGAGTTCAGAGGCTATATTTAATACTCGATTGAAATAATAATATAATTGAAGTAATTATACAATTGAAATAATTATCACTTAATCATCTGCACGAGTATATACAGTTGCGTAATTGTTGGTGCATTGGATTATATTAGCATGTAGAACTTCTCGTGTATTCAGAGAAACTGCGATAGAATTTAATGCGCGTCAATCACTATAATATCTAACAATGACTCCAAATTGTGTTCTACAGTTTATAGTACATATAACTATATTTCCCGAAGACACGCTCGTTCTTCTTCATCCTCATTTATTCAGACTTTCGCTTTGAAGGGAAGGGTCGACTAATCCATAATCCATCGCAAATCCCCGTCAACCGGCAGTCATCCATTTCGTCGAAATTAGGATTCGAAATGGATCCTGTAACATGAGATTTGCGGTAACCTCTGCTGATCCTACTTAGAATACTGAAGAAGGCGTTAAGTTATTGCTCGACAAATTCATGAAAGATGTAGGGCAATTTGACACTTTCCGACCTTTTTCTCACTAACTTGTCTTGTGGAATCATTTAAAAGATTTGTAACAAATTGTGAAAATGATATACTCAACACCTAGTTTAAATAAAAAAAGTAGACAGATTTAGTATCTTTTATTAATATTCTCGGAAAGATTTAGTATCGATCCTTTTTAAAAAATACAAAGGATTATTTTATATTATAATAATATTATACATCTTTCTTTTTCTCCTCTAGAACAATAATAATTACAATTACGTTTAAAATATAATTAGGATTTAAGTTGCTTTCCTTTTAGGAGATACTGTCGATACAAATATATTATTCTATCAATAAGATACATTAATAATAAAAAATTGTAGGACTTCTTATATGCTTCAATCAAAATTCATGTCAAAGAGCGATTTTGGAATCAACATGATAAACAATTGCGCAATAATCGATTATACAAAGTATATACTAAGTATAATCAATTATTGTTTATCGCGCTGATTCTAAATCGCCCCTTGACATATATGAATTTTGATCTTATTCATTGAATGCTAAGGTAGAACATTTGTCGACTGTATTTCTTAAAAGGAAAACAGCCTTAGTTAAAAATACAAATACAACGTGAGCAAAATAAATGTTATTTTTATATCAAATTATATCACCTATTTATCTTAAAAATATTCTACCATTATTATCAAACCATTTACTATTTTATTGTAATTTCGCGTTTATTATAATTTAACTTACATATATGAATTATATATGTATAAAAATAATTAAATGAAAGTTAAATGCATATGCGAATGAGTTGAATGAAATGAATTATTTTAAGTCTAATAGATGTGATCTATAATTTTGTATTATTAAAATTCAAAAGAAAATTCTATTTATAATTTTATATATTGTATAATACGAAAAACGTTTGAAAAATTTACCAAATTACGTACATATATAAAATATACATATTAGGTATGGGAAAAAGTTCGTGGCGTTTTTTTAATGCCATCTAACGGGAAAAACGCTACGAACTTTTTCTCACACCTAATATTAAATATCACATATTTAATATTAGTCACATATTTGTTTTATATATACAATAGATATATAATAGATAAAGTTCTAATTTTAATTCTATCTTAAAGTTTAACACATTATGAATTACAGATATTTTTAAAAAAACAAAAATATTTCCTTAAAATTTATTGATATTTGACAACTCTTTTTTTACTATTTTTAGAAGTTTTTAGAAGATTTTATGACCGTTTTTACCAACGTAGATTAATTTTATTCTCGGTTCAACTTACTTTTCGTCTTTTTTTAATTCTAAAGATTAAAAAAAAAGTAAGTTGAACCGAGATTAAAGTTCTACGTTGGTGGAAATGGGCATAAATGGAAGAATCTACACAAGAATCAATGGAAAATTCTTCTTTTTAATCAGAAAATATTTTAAAATATCGTTAAAAAATCAATAAAAATATCTCTTTTTTTCTACTGGATGAAAACTTTTCAATACAAAAATTCAATTTTAATCTCGATTAAAAGAAATTCGACAAGTTCAATTTGTACGAATGGCGCGATTTGATCGCGGTTTTACGTCGCATCTTCTCGGGTCGCTGTAAGATGGTGCTGATTGTGCCGAAATAACGCGACGTGAGTATTTGCGACGGAGTTGAGCGAAGTCAACTAGTCAAGTCGAATCGAGTCGAGCGTGTCGTGGAGCACTGTGGTCCCTTTTTCCCCAGTTGTTGCTCACAGTTTTTTTCGACAGTCGCTCCACACCCGTGCGTGTACGTGCGAGATCGATTTAGGTCTACGCCAAGGGCTGAGGACGATTCATGAACGCGGCGACGATAACGCCGGATTCGTCGCTGCAATCTCAATATAACGACATTTCCGGAAGGCGAATCAACGTCCGCTCGCGGAATTTTTGGCACTGACGGCACGCCGTTCAAAAGAACGTGAGTCACGAAATTGCATTAGGTATCGCGTTTAATTCCTTTAGATATCTACCTTCGTTGATTGAAGAGGTTAAGTTTTGCGACGTTGACAGTATAGAAAGAAGTGCGGTAATTTGATAGAATTTTTAATTAACAAGAATTAATTTTCGACTCGCTTTGTTCTCGAAAGTGGCTTTGTTTGAATATTGAACAAAGAAACATCAGTATCTAAAAAAGTTAATAATTTTTATTTTTTATAAAATATTGTGTGTAGTTTATAATAAATAAAAAAAATGTAAATTATTTAAATTTAATTGTTAATTAAATATTATTTATCATTTATGGCATGCATTTAACATTCTATGAATATAATTTTAGAATTATGAAAAAAAAATAAAATAAATGGTAAATATTTTATGTATCTTATAAATGTTAATTTTATCATTAACATAATATATTTATAAAAAAAATATAAAACATGTTTGTAAATTTTGTCAAAAAATGTTATTCATAAAATTGTTTTCTCATAATGAAAATATGTATATTGAATTGTAATAAATACATAGCACATTTTTAGATAAATACATACTTTTATCATCTATTTGCAGCTATCTTCTGTAATAATCTATATTTAAACATGTCAGAAGAACATCAGTTGCCTTCTGATTCAGATGAAGATGATGAAGATTATGTTCCTGATGGCATTGACAGTGATCCAGTATCTGAAGTAGAATCTGAAGGTGATATTGAGAGTGGTCCAGAGGATGAAAATGATGAAAACAAAAGAGAAACTGGAAAGAAAAGTTCAAAGAGGTCTAAGAGTCAGAAGAGTAAAAAGGTAAAGCGCAGAAGAATTTTAGAAAAATCCAAAGTATCAGAAGAAAAAAGTAAAGAGGAAGAAGAATGTAAAGAAAAAAAAGAGCTTACTGAAGAAGAAGAAAAAAAGAGAGCAGATTCTCTTTGGGCTGACTTTATGAAGGATACAGGTTTGTATAAAATTATAACACAATAAAATATTACATACAATTATTTTACATAATATGTTACATAATATGTAACAGGAAGAATTTTTTATTATATTAAACAGCTCAATAAGTTGAGCCGGTTGAGCTGTTTAATATAATAAAGAGTCCATCTTTTGGTAAATTTTTTTCTGTTGGATTACCAAATTTATCTCACAGGTTTACACAATTTACCAAAAAATGGAACAACTGGCCCTAAATTGTTTATTTTAAAGAACAAATTATATATTATTATATATTATATCTATAATATAATGTATTGTGTCTACAACACAATTTCTAAAGATGCATTTGAAGATTTTTTTTAGGCTTAATGCCATTTATGATATGTTCTTTTCAATTGAACTTCTTTCACTGTTCTTTTTTCCTCGTTTTTTCTTCAATATGAAAAAAAAAGAAATATGAATGATGTAAGAAGTTCAGTTAAAATGAACAGACTTTTACATTAGAAGAATAAAAGTATATCATCTAAATAAGATTAATACAATATACAATAAAGAGATTTAAATAACACATTTATATGTATTTTTTACAGCTGTTGTATCAAAGTCCAAGCCACAGAATTCAATCAGATCGAATGACAAAACAGCACCGATCCAGAAGCCGAAAGTCCAAGAAAAAGTTAAGATAACTAAGATTTTTGAATTTGCGGGTGAAGAAGTAAAGGTCGAGAAGGAAGTATCCGTTGATTCAGCGGAGGCCCGATTATCTCTTTCAACGGCCGAAAATTCCGCCACGAAGCCACCAGAATCCACATCTCTCGCAGTCAAAGAACGCGGACGAGGCGGAATCAGGCGCATCGGATTAGGCGGCATCTCTTCAGTTCTAGGACAAATTGGAAAAAAGGCTAAAATTAGTACATTAGAAAAGTCTAAATTAGATTGGGACAACTTCAAGAAACAAGAAAACATTGAGGAAGAACTTAATACTCATAACAAAGGCAAAGATGGATATTTAGAACGACAAGATTTTCTGCAAAGAGCAGATTTACGGCAATTTGAAATCGAAAAACAATTACGAAATACTAGTAGACGTAGTACGCGGTAAATTTGCATTTCCTCGTTTATATGTCTCTTCGAGATGGGACAAGGAGATAATAATATCATGGTAGAAGATATTTACTCGCCAATTTGCCAAACTCGAACGCTTGTTACACACGTTTAGCCTAATTCATTCGAGTTTTGCGCTACATTTTGAGTAATGTGAATAAAAGGAGTGTTGCCTTGTTTGACTCGATAACGTGCTGACTATGATAGCGATCGGTGATTTTTTTGAGGGACCGATCATTCCAGTGTTTTGAGATTCATTTCTCATGCGTACGTAATATACATAATAGCTTAATTTACTCTCAGCGAGCCTTTGTCTCGGCCTGATAATTGCACAGAACTTCGCATCGAAGCAAATTGTTTGAAGCTTTTGACGCTTCTTGAAAAGATTGTGCCCATGTAGAATATATCCATAAAATATTTTTTTATTTCATTTCACTAGAACGTGATTTGCGTGTATAGTATGAATATACATTCTAATAATAATGATTAGTCGAACGTTACGAGTGAGTATGAAGGAGTATGTGTTTTAGGTAATATAACAAAATGATAACATAATGACATTAATTGACCTCATTCATGATCACTGCCTTTGGCAATTGTATGTGGAATATTTATAAATGGACCTCTCATAATAGATAGTATATAGATTATGTTGAAACAGTTGTGGCGAATTTTGTATATCATCTTTGTCTCAAATTGTTACATAGGAAGATAGTTCAACACATATAAAACACAGACATTGTTACTTTCGTGTAATGTATATTAGACAACAATAGGTCCATCCTTTTTCCATACCTCAGGATTAAAATTCTTATATGGTTCATCTTTTTCTTTTCATATTAGAGAAAAAAAATAAAAGATTGCTGAATTGTGCAAGAAGTTCAATTCTGAGATATAGAAAAAGAACAAGCCTAATATTATCGAAACATAACATATACATATACTCAATACCCAATTAACAATTCTCGATTCAGCTCAGGTTATAATTTCCTCGAATTTATATTTTAATGTATCCTCGAAATACATTTTAATGTAATTCCATACAAGGACTGCTTTGTGAATTCTTTTGAGAATTCTTTAATAATATTACCGAATAAATTATCGAAAAGAGAAATGGTATTTGATTCTTTTAAAAATATTAAATCCTAGTTGATATTTTCAGTACATCAAAACTTGCAACCAGTCCTAGTAAAACCAGTTTTATAATAAAACTAAATAATATGAAGAAAATGATTGTGTGTGTGTGTGTGTGTGTGTGTGTGTGTGTGTGTGTGTGTGTGTGTGTGTATATAATTATAAATATATAATTTTTTCTCTTTAAATGTTTTATAAAGATGGCAATATAAGAAACATTGCAATATAAGAAACAATGAAGTAAATAATATTAACGTTGATTTTACAATTGTTTTCAATTAAATCATGTTATTTATTTTTAAAAATTTATATAAAAATATATGTATTTCTTAGTAACATTCAATAAAATTAAATGGATTCGTAGAATTTACATATTAAACGAATAAAAGATGATTTTGTACAATATCGCATAGAAGTGTACAAATATGTAGGTATACAAATACATTTAACTATAATTGGAATATCAATCTATCCAAAGCTATTAAATTACTGTTGTCTCGTCACCCATCTAATTACGAAAGTACTAAATCTGTCAATTCCTCTGCGAACAGTGTCTAATCCTCTAATAATCACGCTCTGTTCTTCACTGTAAATGTTGATAATCAAATAGAAGTCGTTAATGAAACGCTATCTCGTTATATAAGAAATATGAATGTGCTAACTTTGGTTTTGCTGCCGATAATTCGCGTGAATGTTTAAGTGCAGATTTCCTCTTGCTGGTCGATGAGTTTACAGTATATCTACCCACTTGTATGTCATTCTTTGATGTGTTTTTACTTGTTACTCGTTTCTTCCCTTTTTGTTCATCCTATAAAAAGTCGATGATTCACAGCAATGTAATTTTTGATATTTTTATGTTTAATTTATATCTCCTTTCTTTTCTATACATATCAAACGTCTTATTGGATAGTATATTCTTCGATCAAATAAAAATTATTTTTTAAATTTTAATTTTTAATTTCTAATTAAAAATATTTCTTGTATTTATTGAAAAAAAATTCTCAAATGTATTGCTCCATAATTAAAAATTGTTATTCATTTGGAATTAATATAAAAATTTTTATATTATTTATATATAATTAATTTAATTAGATCAACGATTAACTTTAACAGAACAGCACTCGCAATGCGAAGGAATTCCATGAGACGACGTGCATTTGCAAGCTCTTAGCTCATCCAAACTGCAAATTCGCACACAGGCGCAAAGCGTCATGAAACAGTCGCGTCTCGGTCGATTGCTTTCTCTTTTCGAAGTCTTTTTATGCTGGCGACGCGATCTTTTCCTCCGTCTCTTGTTCCTCTTCACAGGATCCGTGCTCCGCGAATTTTCGTGCGAATTTCTACTCTGAGCACCACGGTGCTCTGCCAAAAATTCACGGGTGAACAATGCGAATCCTCTGACACGTCAAGTCTAAAGAATTTTTGAAACATGTTTTTTTGTTACCTTTGTGACAGGTACATATTTGCTTTTTATAATCCTGAGAATTGCCAGAAACTTGTCCGAATGTGTTCGTCGTGCTGCACAAAATTCAGATAAATGCGATAAAACCGTTTGGCTTACTCAACGTGGATGCATTCAATTTTTTTAACTTCTTTATGTGTGTGTGTGTGTGTGTGTGTGTGGTGTGTGTGTGTGTGTGTGTGTGTGGTGTGTGTGTGTGTGTGTGTGTGTGTGTGTATAGATGAGTATAAGTCATAAATGTAATCGCTAAGCTTAAAATGATAATTTTTTACTGATATTTTTGAAAATATTTTTAAATTTTGTTATTCTTATATTTTTTTATCTTTAATATTAACATTGCCTAATTATTAGATAAAGTATTAATATACCAAGATACTTCTAATCGTGTGCTGTTATTTTAGTGTAGAAAGGGATCTAGTTGAGTCAGTTTGATAGGAAGAAAGGATTTTCAGGAATGCGGGGAAAGCAAAGTTGAAATTATTTCACGTAAAGAAGGAAGACTTTGAAACATTATTGAATATTGGATTTATCATCCTACGTCTCACCGTAACTTCTGTGATAAATATGTCGAAGTTGAACTTTCAGAGGTTGACTGCGAAGCTTGGCGTTTTTTGCTAAAAGAAATTTCAAGTTAATGAAATTCAAATAAATAAAATTAATAAAATTAATAAAAATAAATAAAATTTTAATTTCGATTTATAAATTTTACTGAAAGAATTTGATCTACATTTATTGTATGAATATTTATCTAAAATGTATAAATATTTATCGTCAAGTATAAGCTAGCTAAAATTTCATAATTTATCGCATAACTTATCACATAACTATTTTTTTTTTAAATATTTTAGAAAAATTAGTAATATAAGGCATAAATTATTTAATACTTTTTATAATCTCTCGATTTGTTAAATGATAAATTCTTTAGGTTGTCTTTGAATCGCTTTGACTTCAGCTTCTGTGCTCTTTTATTTCGCGACGTAGAATTGTCTGAAGAACTTCGATGTGACGTTGATAGCGGTCTCGGATCTTTCTCTTTGTTCTTGTATTTACGGCTGCTATCAGCGCATAAAGAAAATACTTTCCAGGTATGTGCACAGCGCGAAGTTAAACTGTGTACACGCCACAACCTTATCGTAAAACGCTACATTTCATGGAAATCCTGCGCGGCATTTTCAAACAAATTGTAATTGTCGGCTTTTTCACTAGATATGACTAGGATTCTCACGAGATGCTGCGATTTGTGACAAGCTTACGAGAGAGACATTTTCTCCCCTAGAGATGACTGATCCACATCATTTGAGTTTAATGAACCCATAGATCCGAACTTAATATACGGAAACATTCATGCATTTATATATCATAGACACATTTTTATATCCATATACACATACATCCCACCCACCCACCCACCC
>NW_017259378.1:1987482-1996616 GCF_001594045.1 Atta colombica
AACATTTTCAACGCATTATTACATAATTAAATTTCATAATTATACTTTATTTATTGTATTATTATTCAACTTGTGCAACTTATATAATTGCTTACGTCAATCTCTTTTTACTTCCAATGCACTTTGGATTGTGACATTGTCTCGGCATTTCCGATTCATCCGATCAAAATTTGTATGTTTAATCGACCTGTTGTGATTTTAAAAAATACTAAGGATAAATAAAATTTCATATAACTACATACATTTTTATAAATTATATGATATATTACCAGCACAATACTGCATATTTTTCAAGCATTTTTTTCTCGTCAGAAAAAATTGATCAAATATAATAACCTTTTTGTTTTCGTTTCAGTTACAAGTGTTACACATATTTTACAGTTTTTTGTTTTTTTTTTTTTTTTTTTTCATTACAATCGAGAGCAATCGAGAAAAATTTATTCGATTTTTGTATCAAATAAAATTTTAATCTAAATACATAACACAGATGACATTTTCCGCATCGCATCTTTGCGCCTAACTTCAATTAAAGGATGTCAAAAAATGAATGGAAAACTTTTATCAAATCATAATTCATTTCTATTTCTATGTTTTCATAATTTTATATATCTCATATGTTTCTCATAATGACAAAAATTTCTTATCACAATTATATAAATCTGATATTAATAATTTGTAATATTCTTAATTCTGAAATCTTTCTCAGCATATACGTAAAACTTTAATTTTCCGAGAGAATGCTGCTTTGGTTTTGTAGAAAAGTTCGCGGTTACACTCGCGATGCGTGTCGAATATTATTTTCGCCCGCGCGTTGCAACTGACATTATTGACGCCAGACTGGCGGCCGTTAGTCCACGGCCTTGCCATCGGCGATTTATTCACCGGTTTGAATATTTTACCGAGCCATTTCTTCCTTCAGCATCAGTTGCGTCCATTCCAGATAGCGCGTTAATTTTTTCATCTTTTTTTAAGCTCTCCACATACCACGTTATTATCCCCAAGTTTTTCTTTTTTCTAAGAAACGAAAGTTCAAATATGTATACATATTTTAATATCATAATAAAAATGAATATTACAAAAGCTTTTAAAAATACACAAAGAAATTTTTTTTAGAATTTTCCATATTTTTGAAATTTCTATAATTTATATAATTTATATAATTTGATAACTTTTTAAAACATTTCTTAAATTTTTTTGTATGAATTGAAACATGTTTCAAAAATACTAAAAAAAATCTACATTTTTCTAGAATTTTTTGTATATGAATTCTAAGAAATATTTTAAAATTGTTTATTCTATAATTCCTGAAGAAAATTAATAAAATTTAAAGTATTTTTCAAACATCTTCATAAATTTAGAATAAAAAAAACTCTTAAAAAAATTATTAGGTATAAAAAATTTAATTAGTACATAAATAACAGAATAAAGCAAGTGCAAAATATTTGTTGATCTACAACAATAGACTGATACACATTCACAATTACGTAATACAACAGAATACTCATTTGTGACAAAGATATTCTCTTTGCTATATTTGCTACATTGTCTTCTAAGAGGTAATGATTTTATTTTAAATAAAATCATCTGGTACATGTGTGTTATGAGTGAATTTGAACTCGGATCTATAGCACAAAGAGCAATCCACGACTCTCTCTATGCCATGATTGCCACAACACTTTCTTAATTATTCTGTACATACATATAAGCACTAATAGCGAATTCAATTGGGTGCACATTAAAGCCGTCGTGCATAAAATAACGTAAAGATATGTTTATACATAAACATAGAAATCCATTAAATCCTGAAATACTTAATACATTTTATTGTACTATTATAGGTAAAATATATATTTTATAATTTGAAATATTTGCATTTCACTTTTATACAAATTAAATCAGTGTATAACAGCTTTAATACCAGTGCATACTAGTTCTTCCAATCGAATTCGCCATAAAATTCGCTTCGTCCAAGAATAAGATTCTATCTCTTATTTTATTTATTCTTATCGGTCTAATTTTTATTCACTTATAATTATATATGTATAATATTTTTTTATATATTTTTTTTTATGTTTATACAGTTTTTAATTCCTTTTAATATTCCCGAATATTTCTTTTGCTAATTCTCTAAAAGTTCCTCCTTGTAAGATCCGTTATTTATCATTTATGGGTTTCTACTCCATAGAATTATGCAGTACCATCCCTCCGAAGCGTGCGTGCGTGCGTGCGTGCGTGCGTGCGTGCGTGCGTGCGTGCGTGCGTGCGTGCGTGCGTGCGTGCGTGTGTGTGTGTGTGTGTGTGTGTGTGTGTGTGTGTGTGTGTGTGTGTACAGATATTAGTTCGAATACTTAACGCTATGTAGCGCAACGTATGGAAATCTTTCTCGTATTAAAGATCTTTGTCCTTGGCCTATAAAAAGACCCGAAGGAAACCAGAAAAACATACTTACCTGGCGTCGAAGATACCGTGATCAGTAAGGCGGTTCCTCCAGGGCGAGGCTCTTCCATTGCACTTCGGTTGGAGCTGACCCTTGCGAATATCCCTAATGTGGATATCTCGGGCGTAAAATTTTTGGTAGTCGGGACTGCGTTCGCGCTATCCCGGGATAATATAATTACAAAAATAACCTACTTAAAGATATTCACCAAACTTAAATCTATCCATAAGTCAATATGATTCTGACTGTTAATAATCGTAGGTTTAGGGATAGAGAAGTCTTGTTTTCAACATGGTGTAATCAGAAAAATGAAGCATTGCGCATGATGAGGTGGGGATGGAATCCCCATTTTTCGATTCGACGAATCGAACCAATCAAACACTATCGATATTGCATGGCATCTCAAGATCATGTTGATCATAATGGAATTATCTGAATTATGTGTGTGACAGAAATCGAGAATAGGCACTGACATGCCATTAATTTTAAAACAGATTTATGCGATATGAAACGAAAAAATTATGTTTCAATTAAATAAATTGTTAAATAAAAAATCTAATAAATTATTTAAATTAAATGTATAATAATAATTTATTTAATTATTATATTTAATTTTATTATGTATTTAATTTAATATATTAAATTTAATTTTAACATATTTAAATTATATAATTAACATTTTTAAAAACATTTTTTTATATAACATCTTATTGTATGCAATTTTATTACAAATGTTTTACTTTTAGATTTTTCCCTTTATTTTTCTCTGCTTTTAAAATATTTTGCTCTTTTTTAAATTCATGTTCCGTAATCGGATATACAATTCAAGTTCTCACTAAATAATGAATTATTGGTCGTGGAAATAAATCTTCATTTATTCTTGGAATGATGCAATCCGTGACTTTATTGAATATTCGAGATCCTTTATTTAATTCTTTGCCATGAAATTTAAGAAATTCCTCTTTCATGATTTTGGCAATAGTTTGGAGAGATGAGTAAATGTACCTCTTGATGAGCACGATAATCAATGCTCACCGAGAAGCTGCATTTTCACAATGGATAAACCAAAGTGACTAAGTGAATAGCGAAATCGATGTGCGACGTAACCAGCTATATATATACATATATATATATATATTTATATAAAAGCTTCAATTGTAAGGCATGCAACGTCTTTTTCAAATTTCTCCAACAGTTTTCACTCGCTTACTGTTGTATTATGGATATGGTTTTTCGCGTCAGCTATAAACATATAGCGAACTGATGTTTAATGAGATTAATGGGATTTATTCTAAGTTTACGTTAATATTATAAAAAAATTAGAGATTGTATACACAGCAATATCATGTATACACAGCAATATTTTCAAATATACAATATTTCTAAGTCTTATTGTAAATAAACAATGCAGACGAATAAATATAAATAAATCTAACAAGAGCGCTTCGTTCAGCGCTCAGTAAATAAAGGCCAATAATGTATCAGCATTTATAAGAAATCGTTTTATTCCAAATATGCTTATTGTATTTATCTCAATATGTCAGTCAAATGTATCTGTAATATGTAAAACATCTCGTATATGTCGTTAGACAGCGATGTAATCTCAGGGGGTAATCTGTAAATAAATGATCAGCATATTTTGTGGAAACGGGACCGCGACCAGTACTTATTTGTATTATACTGATGTAGATATTATGTACTAATTTATCCGTTAATAATAAAACACATCCATTCTTTTAATTTAAGCAAAAAACATTTTTTCCGTGAATACTCAAAGTAGTTATTTTTTTCCTAGATAAACAATTATTGAGCGTAATAAAAAAGAAAATGATTTGATATTATGTTATTATATATAACATATACAGAAGTATTTTTCAAACACAGTTAGTAATATTGAATCAAAAGAATGATAAACATTTTTTAATACTGTTTAATTTCGTAAAAGTAATATAACATTACTTTGTCGAAATATTACAATCTTGTTCCTAAAGTCAATATAAAGAATTATATCTCATATTCTGATGACATATACTTGAATTCACGGCAAAAATCCAAATGAGAATATACAGTTGTCTAAGCTAAATTTACAAATGTAACTATTTAACTATTTAATTTATGATAATGTTAGATGACAAATCGCTTTAATCATAATTACAATATTTTCGGCGTAAAATATAAAATAATTTCCACAAATGGGAAATAAATCACTATAATGCAAATATTTTTTACGAGAAAAGCGATGTATGAATTCATAACGGTAACTTATTTAATGGTTGGATTTTGGAGCAGGATAACTTGAGGTGAAAACTTCATAGTCGAGAAATAATAATCTCCCATAAGCAACTGATTAAATGCGTGGTCTCCGTCGTAACTATGTGGGAGATGATTGCTGTAGCTTTCCTTGTTAACATTGCAGTTGCTTGCTACAAGCAAATCAGCCCCGGCACCAAATATCGACCCTATGTTGCAAAATAAATTATATTAAATCAAATTAACCTTAAGAATTCGATAACGATGATTTTCTGAAAAATCATGATGATTCTTACTTTGAATAGCAGATAGCAAATAAAATTTCTTCATGATGTCAAACTTTATCGGTGGTAAATCTTGATTTGTCAACGTGAAAAGTTTTTTCGATGGCGATGTATTGCGCCTTCGAGTTTTATCCCATGGAATATCACTGAATCCTCCGCATATCTCACCACATACTCCCTGAAACATAATAGAACGCACTTTGTAACTAGTATAAAAAAATCTTGAAAAAAATTTTATCATATACGTCTAGCAAACGTTATCACAATGTCGATGAAAAGACACTGTTGAGTAGTCATGAGTAAACATTCTGAAAACAATGGAATCGTAATTGTATAATGCAAGATGTATGCATGTTACTAATGAAAGAAATGCCATATTATTTTTTTTTGTAGAACATCTATCAACTGCTTATATAAATTGAAGGAGCAAAATTTCTTCTCACTTTAGTTTCCAAAATTGTCTTCTGTTTTTCAAAACTTCAACATCTTTCCTAGCTCATGCAATTTAAAAATAGTATGTATAGTTTATTAAAGAGTAGAGTGAGAAACAAATTTTTTCCTCCAATATCTTATAATTAGAAGATAAAATTTTTCATGCATGAATATGTATAAATATGTATAAACGTATATAAATATTCATAAACATACATAATTTTATATGAAATATGTCCATATTTCCCGCTATTTCATTTGTGCATTTTTATCGTACGATTTTTTTCAGCCTGTTAATTGATTATAGGATATAAAGATCTAAAGACTTGCACACATTTGTTTTAACTTTACACTTTTTCATTTTTATACTTCAAGTCACTAAATGATATTCCAAGACAAAAAGTAAAAGCGATAATTTAGTACATATTAATTATTTTGTAATAAAATAGTTGTTAAGTTAAGAATAATTTACTTAATAGAAAAATCATTGGTTTGAAATGAATAAATATTATTGAAAAATCATTAATTAAAAAAATTGTTTGATAATTAAAAAAAATAATTAAAAAAACAATTAAATTTTAATAATTTTTGACTGTATGTAAAAATCTTGCTATAATTAATAAATGATTTTCTTTGTAAGAGAACACTTTTCAAATAAATACGTCGTAATAATTTCTTGACTGTGAACACATTTTTAAAAATTAAAAATATATAATTTGTTCACACAGTTGTGTACCCATGCAAATACATGATTTACTAAAATTATGGAAATTTTTCTGTTTTTCCAGTATATTTTTTCTGAGTATATATTATAGATTTTCTATACTATCTATATAAATTGAAGAATAAAAGGCCTTATACCAGAAAACATGAATTCAAAGTTTTATTTATAATTTATTTAAAAAATGTTTGAATTCACTATTTTTATTGAACAATAAATAAAAGTGTTTGATGATTTAAAATATCGAGCTTCTTTCTGCCAAAGATTTTGTAATATAGAGACTTGCTTTTTGATGATCTAGTCGAGTTCGCAATCGCGTCGCGCGAACGAGGCGACGTTAGAGGCGTCAACGTTTAATTTTAAACTCGCTTTATATCCCCTCGTAATTCCTGCAGGATGTTCTTTGTATGTATACAAGTTTGCAACGTGAACGTGCGAAGCCCCATGAAAATTCTATGGCTATTTTAAGCAACACGGAGCGAGAAAAAGTGAGAAAGGATACGAGGATAGACACGCTGCGATTTGCACGCGAATACACAAATGGGCGGATGGGATTTGTTAATTGAACACAATTTTCTAATTAACGATCGAGCAAATCGAATTTAACTCGAATGCCGTGAGCGTCGAGTGATAACTAACATCAATACTTTGCACCTGTACCTGAACTGAATTAGTTCTGTGTGCAATACCATTTTTTTCTACTTCATTGAAGGATATCTTCAATAACTAATGCTCAACATTAGTTGAACGTTAATCCTCGGCTATCCTCGTAATATTTCAGTCATGTAGGTTGTCAGCTCCGGGTTATATTTATTTTTTCATTGGCTACGCAGTAATTCCAAGCGAGAAGATACAGTAATCATTGTTAATGAAGTTTGATGGGAAAAAAGGAACAAACGCGTGCAATAATGTCTGTAGAATAAGAACAAAATGTGTTTAATTAAGTCCTTTTTTTCTTGCGTTAACGCGATTATTATCTGCTATCTCTTTCGTAATAAAGGCTAAAGAAATGAACGTGATGAGTGATAAATCGCTTTGTGACGCGAATACAAGATCTGATAAAACTTTGTGTTTTTCATGTGAAGTCTGCCATACCAACGTAATTTTTATTAATAGCTCTTAACAGAGTAATTTTATTGTTAGCAATAAAAAAATCTGAGATGTTTCTTCTTTTGATCGAAGTTTCCGTTCTAACAGACGGTAGACTCGTTTCACGGACAAAGTGGATCGTCAATTCCTCGCTCGACTTGCATTTGCATAATTGGAAATATTTCATTTTTTCCTCCTATATATAAGTGCAGTCGAGGACTGCGAGATGAGCGCGGACAAGGATAATTGATGCTCCAATGGATTCATTCCTTTTGGCATTGCTAAATGCAATTCCTGGCGCGTCTAGCTTGTGAATTCGCAAGGTAAACTGCACTTTCGCAAAGGCAAAGAGGCGCTCAGGGATCTGTCCTCATCGGCGCCGATCATTCATGCGACGCAGGAATTCCCTCTGCGAATTGTCTAGCTAGGATATAGAAGCGTCCGGGTGAGATGAAGGATCGATTCGATGAGATCGTTCGTCACTTCGACGACACATAATTTCAATTGAATGCGCTGACGCATGGATTCTGTGTACAATGAACTGCATATATGCTTTAATATAGCGAACTTGCGATTTTATACCTAAGAAACACATTAAGTCAAAGAAAGTAAAAATGATTTATTTTAATATCATGAAAGTCAAAATGATGATTTTTTTTATTATAAAATTTGAATATTATTGACGTTAAGAATTACAATAAACATTTTGATTTTTTGTTGACTTTTGTATGTTCCTTGAGTAGCGAATTATTTAACCATATTTAACGAATTAATGATTTTTTTAGTTAATTTTTTCGCGTTTAATAGAGATTGCTTTTCTGATTTCCAATTGATCGCGATAGATTGTTTGGAAGTTAATTCCCCCTGGGAATATTACAGTATCATGCAAAACGTGAAACTGTATCCACATATTTCGAAATGCCGGTCTGCATTTAAATTAATTCTATATGTATCCGCTTCGATGTTAATTTCGGAAATCGATGTTTCATGTTCGACGATGCTCGCCGAAACTGCAGCGGGCATTAATTAGTTCATTCACCGTTTGCCGAACAAAAAAAGAATGATCCACTCAAAAATGCAGAGGGGCATTCATGTCTAAAAGCACTTGTGAATCGATATGCGACTCAATTACACGAAAGAAATGGCGCAAATTAATGGGAAGTGAAGCATGGATCGGGATCGGCGGAGGGAGGGGGGGAAAAATGAAATGCGAGAATGAAATGGTGGCGGTGAACTTCCTTCTTGGGATATATTTTTTGTCGGCAAATTGATTGTATCGAACAGAACATTCGAGAACGCGATACGAATAATAAAAGAGTCGATTTAACCGTTAGAAGTGTAAATTTTGAAATAAAAGTATTTCGAAATAAAAGTTTGCCATTTCCGCTTTCGAGAAACGTTCGAAAGAACTCAAAGTATTGCTAGTATTTATTAACGTGAATTGTTCTTTTGCTATTTTGAGCTACAATAGTCTGCTTTTGGAATAATGAATAAGTCGCTGGTCTCGATGAAACAGCACTTGTACGCATCTCGTGTTATATCAATATTTGGACATTTTGTTAGTCTAGTGATGGAATTGCAAGCACTCTTCAGCTATATGTACTTACACATTCCAACAAAATGACTCATGTCAACAGATACATTTTGTATTAAATTGGATGGTTATATATGTACATTTATAAGTTGTAGCTAGGTATATTTAATTTTTTTATTCTTATTTTAATAATTAACTTTATACAGATTATATTTATATGTAATATTTTTGAAAAATATCTTCTTTTATGAATACAATATATATGTTAGATAAATACTTATAGTATACTTTTAGTATATTTAATAATTATTACTTTGTTTTACCTTATTAGATTTTTTATTTATTTTAAAAAAGATCAATAGGTATATATATAGCACGTATATTAAT
>NW_017259378.1:1996716-1998450 GCF_001594045.1 Atta colombica
CAAAATTTTATTGTGATTTATTAGTTACAAAAATTTGAAACAAATAAATTTTTTGGATAACTAATTTCTGCATTACAATAAAAAAACTTTACATAAGTCATTTTGAATATTTAAAGTTAAAAACTTTAAAAACTTTAAAAAAGTTAAAAAACTTATATTAAAAAATGAAGATTTTTGTCACTTTATAATACATTTCCATACATTTTTGTTAGAGCATAGATTAGAAAAAAATATCACTTTTCTTATTATCTTTTTATTGAAATAACTTTTGATTCGGATGATAAAGCGTCATTAAATTTGTAAATTTTCTTTTAAGATCTAGTAACGATCTGTAATTTCTTCATATTTTTTTTATTATTTTGAAATATTTATCTTACCTTCTTAAATCTAAAATTATAAAAGACAATTGATTAACAAGTTCGATGTCGATATTTAAATAAATTTTGATTTCGTCTTGATACCTATAATCTGTAGAATTATAATTTGAAAACTTGTGAAAATGCTAAATCATGAATTTTCATGTCAGATGCGGCGACTTTTAATTGCATTTACGCAAGGAAAAGCAATACTCGCGTCTACCGCGACGTCGGGCAACGACCTCCGACATTGACCGAGGTCATTTCAACTCTGTGGCAAGACGAACATCCGTGCGACGCATCGTTTTTCAAAAACCGCTTTTGCTTTCTTTTTCCTCACACGCTATCACGTACTCTCATACCCTTCGTGAAAACGATCCTTTGCTCGTCTAAGAGTTTCCCTTCTGCGGAAAAACAAAAAGATGCGCGGTTTCTTTAAAAAGAAGAATTGTTGAATTTCTGCTCCGTCTTCTGTCTTCCTCCGTCGAGAAGATCATGTTTTATGGATGTACTTCGGGACCTCTCATGATGCCATTGCTTTCTGAATATTTATTCGTTTATTTATTTGATTCTTACTAGAAGCTCACTGGTGTAATACATGATATCATTCTCACAAAATATTGTTTTCTATTACAGTTATTATATTGTTCGCATGTTTAAATTTAAATTCATATTATATAGTGCAGCATTTTCAGAAACACAGGAAACAAAACATTCGTTTTTATTGTTTTAAAAACATTTCTTTTAATTTATCACAATAATAATGAAATTGCTTGTCGTATAGCAATGAGATTGATTTTAATAGGTTTACCTATTCGATTGTAATTTACAATTGCTGAGACGAATAGATATGCAAATGGAAAACTGATTTAGAATCACTCATCTATGGAAGTCGACTGTGAATTATTCCGGAAGTTGAGCACTCGACGATGCGAATAAAGGCGATCTCGTTGGCAGAACTCAAGATGTGGGTCATAGAAAGTTGCGCGAGGAAAGTAGCTCGCGATTTTAATTTAAGCTATTGGTTTATGCATGTAAGTTAAGACAAGAAAGGGCAGTCCCTTGCAAAAGTGCAGTTTAAAATGAAAATTTGGACTCCAATTTGACAAATTATTGCGCATTTAAAGTTAAAGCACAACGTAAATAAAATAAAAGAGAGAGAAATAATATAAAAATATAAATCTAAGTGTTCCTAGATATACAAATAAATTATATATGCAAAATGATATGATGAAAAGTGTGTTGCTCGAGATAAAAAAAATATTTTATTTTATATCTATTGCCTATTATAGGCAATAAAAATTAGTTTATTAACATATTTGCATATATGCTTCTAAAATTCCTATTAAAGAGATATATATATATATATATATATATA
>NW_017259378.1:1998550-2009819 GCF_001594045.1 Atta colombica
GGCATATAAAATTTCTCTGATTTCATAACTACCTAATAATATATCGACATTAATAGGTAAAATACTACCTACTACGTAGTTGGCAATGTACGAAGAGGCATATCGGTAGGAGATTGTGTGCTACCTTTGATGCAAACACTCTTATCAGATAGAGAATAAAGAGAATAAAAAATAATGCATCTTAAGAAGAAAAACGTTTTCTGATTGCATTGATAAATCATTTGTAAATCAAGATTTATTTACAAAATTGTAGCTATTAACATAAACATTAATTCAATAGACATTTTATGAATCAGCATTTATTCATTCGATTAGCTTTAATTTTAGCGATCAATGAATTAACAATTTTTAATAAATGTGTGACGTAGACGAAGTCAAGCTGAGAGAAATGACTAATATGGCATGAATGGCATCAGTATATTGCGTCACAGAATTCGTTACATTCTCTGTCGTTAGACAGAAAGCATCGACTCATTCTAGTAAAAAATATCACGAAGACGTCATCTGACATTGGCGTTAATTGAGCTTCATTCATTGTGACTCATGTCTTGTATGATATAGCCAGTTTACTTATCGCTATTTTAAACAGGTGCGGCATGTGGAAATTCCGCTTCGCTGTTAGTCAATTTTTAACTCTTATCCAAAATTTACTTTTTACTATTTAGTAATCTTTTATTAAAAATTCGAATTTGTTTAATAGTTATTATTAAATGTAGAAAAAATATTTATATTAAATTATTATTAAATCACATTGACGCGCGCGCGCGTCCATTATATATTATTCAGTTCCACGAGATTATTATAACAAACTTTATGCCTTGAATGATAATAATAATAATAAACAGCATGTTAAAATTTAAATATGTGGCGTGTGAAAATTTCGTCTCGCTGTTAATCGATTTTTAACATTCTTATTCAAAAATTTACCTTTTTTTTCTTATCTTAATCTTGTTTTTAACCTTATCTTAATAATGCCTTTTTTATTATTGTTATACAATATTATTATAATGGCTAATGCAATTTATAATAATGTAATACAATATAAATATTTTCTATATTTAATGAATATATTATCTCTATATAAACAAGTTTGAATTTTTAATATAATTAATTTGACGCATAATAATTTATGCGTATAATATTATTGTAACACGTTTATTTTAATTTTACGATGTATTTTCTGTAAGCATTGCGAAATTCATTTTGCATGTAAAACATTTTGTTGCAAACATTTAAATTAACTATTTAAATTAACTATTTAATTCTCTTAATGGTTATCTGTAATTACAGAATTTAAATGTTATTTAAAATTCAATACGTAAATTAACACATACAAAATCCTGAATGAAAATTTATAGAGGTGACACATTCTATTGTTAACACGATCTATTGTACTGGAGTTTTTTTTGTATTGGAGTTTCCGTAAATTTTTCCAACTATTCGACGGATGCTCGGTGCGATGGCGCGAGATACATATTATCGTTATTCTCGCCTCAGTTTCTGGCATTTCGAAACATTCTGTGGAGATGGCGTGAAAAAGAAAATAATATAATGGGCCATGGTCCTTGGAGGGACCGGTTGACGTAACCGGTCCACTATTTTTAACCGCATCCTTTTGTTTCACTTTGTCCTGGCGCTCCCGTATCCGCGTCTATGCATCTCCTTCCTACATCCATGTAAAAAAAAAAAATATTCCATTGTCTTTTTCTTCTTTGTATATTTATTTATTCAAAACATTTAAGACAATTTAGAGATGATACATATTCATAATATACATATCATCAATGCTTTAGTTTTTGTTATATAAATAAAATATATTACATATAAATTATACAGCATGTCTATACATTTTTAAACAGAAAAGTTTCAATCTTTAGGGAAAAGCTTATTAACAAAGAAAAGAAAACAGAGGCCAAATTTTCAAAAATTTGAGCCATTTTTTTATATTATTTTCGATATTAAACATGTAGTAGACTATTGATAAAATTTTTTTGTGCACATCTTGATGAGAATAGTTGAAGTGTTTTATTGAAAAACATTTTGGATCAAAAATTTCAGAACGAACAGCACAATGTAAACAGCTGACTAAAAAGTGTGGGCAAAAAAGTGGATAAATATATAATCCAAAAATATAATAAACACAGTTAGAAATACAGTTTTTCTTGATGGAAGTAGAATAGAAATAGTCAGAGAGAAAGGAATTTGTCATTTGCAAAACAGCTTTAGATACAACCATTACCTGCGCGACAACCGTTACACGACGAGTTACAAACGAGAGCGTCGCGTACAGAGAGTCGATTTGCAAAGAAAACGCGAGGAATTTCTGTGAACGTATTAATTTAATTTATTCGTTACTGCTTATATTGTATAATCGCAAAAATAAATCTGAAAAATTATTTTCTATTTCGTTATAAATTCTCTATATAGATTCCTTTCTAAAAAATGATTATTTATATTTTATGCATGGCCAATAATTAGAATTGCGAATTTTTATTTTTTCAAGGAAGTTATTCAACCCTTCCGTACTTTCTTTTGAGAATTACTTATTTAAAAGAAGAAAATAGTATATATATATATATTAAGTAACCACAATCCACTTTAACCACAATCCTCTTTGAAATACAGTATGTATATTTCTAGAATAATTATGAAAATATAACATTTGGGACAATCGTATCTACATAAAATTGAATACCAAATACGAGAAACGTGATTAGAATATATTTTATTAGTTATTAACTCCTTTCTATAGTTTGCTAATAAAATTGCGAATAAAAATATATTTATTATTTCCATAATATCTTTATACGTAGACGGTAAAAAATTAAATATTTATAACTTATAATTGATGTTGTATGAAACAATATCCCTAAACCTTTGTAAAACAATTTGATGATTTAATTTTTCACGTTAGATAATACAATATTAATTTCTCAACTCGAAATTGCAATACGAATATAATAAAATTGATAACATAAACGAGCAATAGCTCAAAGATTAAAACTAGTTTATTAAAACATCAAGAAGGGATTAAAACTATATAATTATTCATTAATATACAATGCATTTCATGTTAGACATTTATCAATAAAATCGTCAAACAGATTTTGCATTTATTCTTTAAACTTTCAAGTAAATGTGCAAAAAAAAGGAAAACGGAACCACGAAGGTAACGTTTCCGAAACGGCTGCGTTGGCGGGTCCGCATGTGCGAGGGGGATGACAGACGTTCGGCTGTTTCCGCTGGCGTTCGACGATGCTCGGTGGCACTCGGCGGCGCTCGGTCGCGCAGCTACACCGCCCGGAACCGTCAGTCCCGCGCAGACTCTCGAGGTGTGGGTATTACGCTTCGCGTTTTGCTACTTTCGCTGCTTCTCCGGCGTTTTTCTACGAGTACAAGAAAGAGTTCTCGGGATCTGCGCGACGCGCACGTTGTTCCGAACATCGGTGTAACTGCCGCGTGTTCCGGCGAGTATCGCGAGTGAATTCGCGATATCTATGTAGTGGCAAAAACGAACGATAGAGAGAAAGGGCGGCGAAAGACAGAGAGAGAGAGAGAGAGAGAGAGAAAGAGAGAAAGAGAGTGAGTGAGAGGAGGACGGTCGAAGTGCGGCTCGTGATCGATCTCATAGTGTGTACGAGCGTCAAGGTGTTTTCTTTCCGCGGCCACCCGTCGCCGATCTCTATTATGTCACCGGCCGCGCGTGCCGGTAGACCGCTCTGATTTGAGGTACTTGCAAGGCACGCAATAACGCCCGCCACGATGCTGCCACAGACACCTGACATCATCCCGACTACGTTGAACCAGGTAAGCGGTGGCGGTTGTGACGCGGTGAAGCTGCGGCGAAGCATTTGGACCAGAGGCGCCGGTCACGCCGATTGAAGTCGGTTGGAATTTCGGTTGAGTTCAAATCTCCGCAGGACGCTCGGCGCCAAAATCTCCCCCGCATCTTCGCTCGTGACAATTTTTGCACGAGCTACTCCTGATCGAGCGTTTCTAGTTATAAGATAATTCGATCTCTGACAGCGTCATAAGGTCACGTTCTTCGCTCCATATAGCATGAAGCATTTCAGAAATATTTGTAAAATATTGTAAGATTTGAAATATTTTGAAAATACTTTATGAAATATTTTTAAAATACAAATATATCTCCTGGAGAAGTCAGAGTTTTTAAAATATTCTTTTCTCCTTACAAGATATTTGTACAATATTTCTAAAATATTGTTATGAAATATTCCAATACAATGCTTTAAAATGTTCTACAAATGTTTATAAAATATTTCTGAAATATTTTATTAAAATATTAAAAAAAAAAGAGATTCACATAAATAAATATTTCATACTTCGGCATTTCAAATGTCCTGAGTATTATGGAATTATTCGAAATGATTCTGATTAGAATTATTTAATTATTTCTAAAATTTTTCTATTATGTTTTTTAAAGAAAATTGAGTAATTCCGATCGGAATCCGTTTCGAACAATTTCATAATATATGTCTTGAACGATATCGAAAGAAGTTTATTCTTCAATCTCAGCACATATTTCGTTAATCTTTTATGGCATTGTCACTTGCGATAAATTATTTTATTTTGTTCATGCATTTTGCTCTATTTAATTTTTTTCCATAGTAATCCTTCGCCGATAATATTAAACCAGCTGCATATGCATTTTTTCCTGCTGAATTACTCATATTTTAATAAATTACTAGAATTTCCACACAACAGAATTTCAAATAATGCAAATTTCAAGAACTTCAAGAAATTTCAAACACAGAAGCAGTACTTAATTTATTAAAATGCGAGCAATCCAAACAGAAAAACGTGCATTTGTGTGTCGCAAGCTTTTAAGTTTAAAGTTTAAAGACATAGTTTTTTTACTATTGAATTTTTTACTATTGAATTGTAATAGATTTAAATCTAATAAAAAATAAATAAAATATAATCCAATTTCTACGAGAATAAAAACTCGTTATTAAAGCTTTTATATGTATATAAAAATTTTGATAGAATATATCATATATTGTATAATATAAAAATCTGTACTGAAGAATTTGAAAATCCAAGTTATAGACGAAGGATGAAAATTTCACAGAAGGTTAATAATAAAACATTTTAAACAATAAGAGATGATTAAAGGAGTGTCTCAGAATAGAAAATGGCGTAAATTTTCTATTTATGATAACGAGAATTGAATTTGTTGACAAACTGGTTTTAATGACTGGCTCGATTTTTCAAAGCTACTCCGAAGTTTTGCGTTGCGTTCTGCAGGATATCTGGAAAAGAGATATTTAACGATATTTTGCGTGAGAGTAGGCTGCCTGAATTCAGCAATTTCTCGCGGCTAAATTATTTCACATTTTCGTTCCGCCACAATTGCGCGCGATTAATCCAGGGAACCCGCATGTATACGGTGTTTAAAGCTCCGTTATACAAGCGGACGTTCCACGCGGTAGAAATTGATTAGCCTCGGTATCCTGTCATGACTCGACGACATCCGAACAAAATAATCGTCTTAAAATTGCTCCGAATCGCAGACTAAATCGCGATTAACTCCCGAAAGAAATAACTGATAATAAATGATATTCGCACGCGATACAGCCGCGCGAATATAGGTGTGTTATGTTAATCCAAAAGCGCGTTTGAATTCTCACATAGTAGATAGTATCTCCATTTTGGCTATTCCGGAAATTTTAATTAAAACTTTGTCTGCATTTGCCTGATTCTCGCCGCGAAGAAGTTTTGCGTAATCTCGCAACTTTAGAATAGTTAAGCAACTGATATTAATATACTAGTGATCTCAAGAGATATTGACATTTAAACAAGAATTTGGTTTCTTTAAAATAAGTTTTGTTATACAGCTTTAACTGGATTATATAATATGATTTTGTATATAAAATTTTGCGAAAAAGAGGAGTATCTGATAAAATATTAGTAAATTTAAAATTGTTGGAAATCTTTTCCATTCTAATACATTTTTATTTTAGATATACCTATTCCTAGCAGGTAAAAAATAGATTTAAAGTAAAAAATAGATTTTTTTTAGTTTTGATGTCTTAATGAAGTGATACATTTGAAATGATACATTTCAAAGGATGTTACAAGGAAAGAAGATTGCTGAAATATCTAAAAATTTAGATTTAGCAGATACAGATATAGATCTATAAAAATAATATTGTTGGATCATTAAAATAATTATGTAAGATAACTCAAGATAAGATACTCAAGCTGTAAAAAGTTTAGATGTTCCACTAACTTGCGCTTGAATCGTTCTACATAATTATATATTTGGATGGTTAAAATTACATTCAGATCTAACTAAAGTTCTACGTATTTCAGTAAAATCGTTCTTTCCGTATAAGGAGCAAAAATTTTTTCTGAAATAATCATAATTTTATTTCTTTCATTATATAATTTAATTTTGTAATACAGAGCTTTGTCTTGATTATGTAATTTGATTTTATAATATTATGCATAACATTTTGTGAATTAAATAAGGGAAATTTTTTAAATACAAATTACTGACAAATTAGAAATTTTTTGAAAGCTATTTTTAATTTAATATGTTTTTATTTTACATGTTCTTAGCATTTTAGGATAAAAACTAATTTTTTAGCTAGATTAAAATAAATTTTTAGTTAGATTAAAATAAATTTCTCTATATATATAATCATTTATAGATTGATGAATTAGTTAAATAATACATTTGTTTATACAAATTTTCGAGTTATTAGGGATTGATGATAAAACACATGTGCAGACGAAGTGGATAACTACTGCTCTTTGACATAATGTATTTCTTCAAGTATTTCTTCGAGTGTCTATGAGGAAATTTAAGTTATCAAACAATACATATGACAGCTTCTATGTCACTTTTGTATAATGAAAAGGGAATAATAACGAGAGATAGATTACATATGATCGATAATAACCGGAAGGTTTTGCCAAGGTCTGTCTCCCCGCAGCAGACGACGTGACATTGACAACATTGACATTTTATCATGCAAAGTGGCTCGAATGGTTTATCTTCTTTTATGCTATTCCCTTACACGTGATGTAATCGATTGAGTGGAGATCAGAATTAAAAAAAATGTCTTTCTATAATATATAGGTATCTTTCCCCGACATTGAATTTTTTCAGAACAAGGAAGAGGGGAAATTAAATCATTAAATGTGTATATTAATTACAGAAGAAATTTTTGAGCGTTTCTGTCTGTTTCTTCCATCTTTTAAAATTTACGTGAGATTTTTATTTCCGATTAATCCTCTGATGGTGGGTTCATTTGACTCATTCAATCTCTCTTATGAATTTCAATCTCTCTTATAAATCTCTCTGTTGTCAAAAAATGTCAAACAATTTAATGTTTTTTATATTTTTTATATCTGTAAATTTGAATTATTCTTACTACACTTACTATTACTTATTACACTTACTATACTTACTATTTATTCACTGAGAAAAATTATTCATTTAGTTAAATTAATTTATTAAATGAAAATTGACTGATAAAATTACACATGAGTCGAAAACAAATTAATTTAATTTTTTTAATGAAGAATGTATGCATTTAAGTTCATTCAATATTACATTTAACTTAATACATACATTCTTCAATGAAAGAAATAAAGACTAAATTAAATTAGTGAATAATTTAATTTAATTTAATTAATGAATAATTTTTTAGTATTCTTATTATTCTTATATACTTACAATTAGTATTTATTTTTTTATACGAATTATGTCATTTTGCATGTTTGAAATTAATTTGACGTCAGTTCCGGAGGATTAAGTCTGGAATTATTTGGAAAGATAAGGATCAGATATAATTTTCAGGAAGCTTATCGAGCTCTAACAGATGAATTGTAAATCGATAATTCGATTTGTCGATAAATTATTATGAAAGACAACGTAGAATATTCCTTCGCGATAGAGACTCATTGATCATCTTACTGTTGAGTTTATTCTTATAAAACCGAGAATGATTTTCCGAGAGTGTGTCACATGAAGTCGAAATCGATTTGTGCAATAATTACATTTTGAGTGATAAATAACGTGGTATTGAAATTTGTTACAACGTGCTTGAATCAAACACGCCAAAATTGCTGTAATTGTTGCGAAACAATTGCGGTATACATTTTTCACTTATCGCCGAAGCTGTCGGTTTCGAAATACCGATCGGTTGCCCCAGACCGAATTTCGCTAGGTCAGAAGTTAAAATCGTGTAAAAATAACAACATGACGTGACGTATTATGCAAAATTAAACAAATGTAAGGTGCAATTTACTTAACTCTACAAATGTTTTAAAATATTTAATTAATTAATTAAAAGGAAATAAATTTACTAATTAATCAATCAAAGAATTTTTCAAAACATTTATAGCATTATGAATGAATAGTATAATCTTAATTCTGAAAATCCATGATTATTCTTTTAATAAGCTCTTTTTCCAAAAACTCGTTTTTCGTCATAAAAATAATTAATCTTGTTGATTTCAAGAAAAATAATTATGATATTATATTATCGATGGAAAAATTTATGACTTAAATCTAAAGAATGTTAAATGAAGACGATCTATTAATAGAGATTTTATTTTAATAATTTTCTATTTTTTTTTTTATGAAACGGAATTGTCAGTGAATTAAAATTTAATCAGAGTTTCAAACGAGTTTCTCGCACGAGACGACCGGGCCGGTTTCTTGCGCTCGTTCGCGCGAGTGGCATTGACTTTTCCGCGTATTCCCGATGAGTCGTGAGAAAAGGCATAGCACGTCTATTTGTCCACGTATTTCGTCGTAGATGCCTCCTCTTCTGAAACCGCGCGCTGTTCCGCTCAGGTTTATCATTCGTGGAAGGTGCATGACGTACTCCACGAGAGAATTCTTGAGGCGGACCTTATCGATTGTTTCGAAAGCCAATGTTAAACAAGGCAACACCTCGTGCACGACGGTGCTCACGGAGATACGTGGTCGCAATCGTGCGGAACGTCGATCGTAATAATTATCCTGTTGAGTCATTAGTCGGCGAGTTTTTGATTTAGTCGATGCCGCTTTTTCATCGAAAGATTACGCTAGTTTCATTTTGAACTAAATTAGATGTTTCTTATAGATTTTGAATGCTGAAAATAATGCCGCAAATAAAAAAATTCTGACACATCAGATTTCCCAGATAATTGAGATTTAAAAAAATGGCCTTTTTAACAGTATTTTTTTGTAAAGAAGGTTATCTTAAAATTCCGATTAAAAATTATGAATGTATTGTTCTTATAAAATGCATTTTTTATTTCAATATCTTATTTTTTAGCCATGTTATGAAGGTTCATCTGGTTCAAAGTAAATTAAAAAGAAAAACATTTTTTTAAATTAGTATTATTCTTTCGTACGTTTAATTTTATAGATCGATACGTTGAAATAAATGTCGAAGATTTATGATTATAGAGTCTGCTAATACAGATTAACTTTAATCTCAGTTCAACTTATTGATTCTTATACCTGTTTTCTCCAATATAGATTAACTTTAATCTCGGTTCAACTTATTTTAGCTTTTTCTAATTTTTAAAATCAGAAAAAGATGAATAGCAAATTGAACTAAGATTAAAGTTAATCTATAATGATGGAAACTGGCATTAGAACAAAAAAAAGATAGAAAGCAAGTTGAACAGAGATTAAAGCTAATCTATATTGATGAAAATGGGCATTAGAACTAGAAAAGGATGAGGAATAAAAAGTTGAACCGAGATTAAAGTCACTCGATGGAAATGGGCATTAACGGTTTCATCAGTCTCGCAGTTGATTCTAACAATCGCCATGTCTATTTGCAAAATGGTTGCTACATTATCGGCCTTCCGGACCATCAACATAATCGACGACGCGACTGTACAAGCTGAGGTACAAGCTATTTCTGTGATTAGTCAAGTTCTTCCATTTAATGACGGTACCTCATGAAGTTGCTAGACATACGAACATTGGCAAGACGAGATTAATCCCGCGCGACCACTCCCATGTTGAAGATTAAGGATGATATTTGCAGAAACGATTATACTTAGCGCAGTATCAGCGCATTGCAGTGATAGCGTTATACTCACCGTTGGCATTCTCATAATCGCGCGACTCCATCATGCGTGTTCTATGCAAATACCGCTTTATGCAAACGACATCGATGCCATGGTCTTCACAGAAACTGCAAGTCGACCTCATAGCGAATAATGCATTGTTGTGAGATTAAACACGTCAGGAACGCACCGCCAGAATTAAACCTTTTTCAACAGAAACGTGCAGAGAATCTGCAAATACATAGTCTCGCATAAATGACAGAGAGATACAGGTAAGTAATATGATACACATGACTTTAATATAGTTTGAAAATAAAGCTACAAATGTTGAAGATATTATATGTCTATTAAGAAGTTTATAAATATGAATAAAGATTGCGTGATCAAAAAGCATATCTTGTACCGGAAACGTAATAACATTACTTGTAGTAACATTATTACAATACATGTACTGAGAAAAATGATTTGGTTGAAAATGGACAAACTAAAAGATTTTGATTAGATCAATCAGAATTTCGGTTATCTCAACTAGAATTTTCTAATTAAATTTATTAAAATTTTAGTTGCGATAAAAGAAATTCTGATTTAATCAAAATCTTCTGGTTTGTCCATTTTCAACCAAACCATTTTTCTCAGTGTAATTTATACAATAATACTAGTATTATATAATAACACATAGAATTGCTAAACGCTAGCGTGTTTCCTCTATTTCCTTCGGAAGGAGAAAATTTTCCGGAAGAAAATATAATAATTGCTTATATGTTCTTAATGTCGTGAGAAATGGGATGCAAAATAACATTTTAATATACCTAGTACAAGCGTGAGAAAAGAATTCAGGGTTGTTTGCACGATTAGGAAAACGGAAAACAAAGAATTTGTAATGATTGTAAATTTGATATCTTCCGTGTATGATGTTTTATGTGATCAAATTAACATGTTGATGTTATCGCTAAACTTCTAGATACATCATTAGGTGTACTATTCAATGTCGTGGTCTAGGTGAACCTTCAAAATAAAGCGAGTATTGAAAAAGAGCATTATTGCCTCAAGAGATTTAAATTTCATGTTTTTCGTAAATGTAATTTGTTTTTCACCATAAAAAATTGTAAAATGTTTCGTAAAAATATTGAAATTATATATATTATACTATCTTTTTCTGTGAAATACGTTGATGAGCTAAAAATATATTTAAAAAAATAATATTTATTATCTCCAAATACGA
>NW_017259378.1:2009919-2016293 GCF_001594045.1 Atta colombica
GGTGAAAGATATTCCATATTGTATAGTTGATTAGTAGTTGAAACATAATTAAATCTGTAACACGAATAATTTCAATGGTCATAAAATATAATGGCTAGTATCATATTTTATAATTATTCTCGATTCTGTATTCTTGTCGATAGATAAAACTATATCCAACACGGAAAATAATCCAGCTTTGGCTCTTGAATGTATCTATCCATGCGCGTATAATATATTTTTATAACCTTGAAGTTTAAACGGGATGCGTTACGCTCGATAAGATTTTTCGAAAGATTTCTTGCGCCCGTAATCCAGTCAACTATGTGCTTCCTAATAACGAAAACGATCGCTTGATTATAACTGCCATAAAAGCATCGTAATAGTTACATTCATCTATGACTCGTGATAATGATCGATCGGTCGATATACGCACCGTGGATATTAAATCGTCCCGCTCTGAAATTAAACTTTGGAAATTTTAACGAACAAATTTGATTGGACGGTTAAAAATTCCGATGGAGCATTTGCTTCATAATCGAAACCGAAGCTCTTTGATCATCCTCTTTGCCTTTTAACTCTTTTAAATTAATATGCTTTTACGATAATAGATAGGAGAAAAAACAAAAAAATTTATAAAAGTAGGTTGACTCTTACTTTATCAATAGAAAAGATGCATTATAATTTAATTTTTTTAATGTCAAAGAAAATATTGAAACGATTGGATAGAGCCAAGTTTAGATTAAAATTAATGTTATTGAAAAAATTTGAACGATCATTCCGATCATCTCGCATGTTTGCAAATATAAATCGTAAAATCTTTTCTGTAAATAAAGGTAAAAATTTTATAGTGTGCCGAAGCGTAACTCTGGCGATCGTTATAATTAGATTTGTAGTACATATCTAAGAGAGATTTAATTTATTAAATCTCTTAACTCGCGAGAGTCTTTCGGATTAATAAATTAGAGCACGCTATCTAAATCGTCGCCACGATAATTGTATCGTGTCGTACAAAGTAGTTGGCGTTGTCGCTTTCCGCGTATCCTGGATTAATTACCGATTTTTCAGTCTAATTAAATCAACGACTACCTATCTGCAAGACTCAAAGCCGTATATTAACTCTAAATAATTCGATGCGATTAGAGTATCAGCGATAGTCGGCGCACTTACATGAGAAAAGGTTGTGTAACTAGTTATAACGGCAATGCTTGCTTACTATAGTGAACGTGAAACGACGAGATTTTATTACCTTGCTCTTTGTTCTGTGTTTATTGTCCTTCTTTGAATAACGCGACACTTGAAATATCTTCTTCAAGGAGTAACTTTGTTACGTCTTTATTTACGTTGCAAGATTCTACAAGATTGGAATGTATTAAAAAAATCTTGTGTTGCGTGGTTAAAAATCAAAATATACTATTAGTAGACATTCTGTAGAAAAAGCTAAAATGAACAGTTAAGCAGATAATATAAAAATAGTAAAGAAATGTATAAGAAAAATTTTTCATAATAATTATAATTTATTATAATTTAAAAAGTGTCATTTTTATAGAAGTCTCTGATACAAAAAATATTTTAATAAGGTTAATTAAATAACATATTTTTTAATTTTTAAATAATTTAATTATTTCACTATTATATCCACTTATCCATTCATCAATAATTAATAAGACTTTTACAAAATTTCTGAACCGTTTAATAATATCATATCAATATTTTAATGACTTTAACACAATAATTTTAGGCGTTATGCATATTAAAAAGCCCCTGCCTTCTTTATGACAGCATTACAATTAGTTTGATAAAAAAAAAGAGAAATAATGTAGTAGCTTAAGGCTTGTAAAGTTGGTGGTTTCTTCTCAAGAAACCATCGGCCAGTGGCTTAATGAGATTTCGCGGTCGACAGTGGCGTAATTAGGGGCGAGAGCCCCGTACCCCGCCTATTAAAAGCCTCCACCACCCGCTTCTCTGCGTATTTTAATGCGATTTAAGTTACCGTTAGCTGCACTCATAGTTACCTGCCGCTCATTGGAGAAAGGTGAGTGTGTCGGTTCTGGAGTCAAGACGAAGAACGAGGGATTCGTCGATCCTCCCCACTTTTCGTGGTCATTGAGTGGGGCGTAAATATATGTTCGTCAATCGGCACGCAGACTTTGCGATCGCGAAACGAGACTTAACCGGTATAAATCGAACTGTACATTCAATGATGAGTTCCATCATTTTCCATAGGAACTTTTTATTTAAAGCACCTCCTATTATTTAAAAAATTGCACATTTTAAAACACAAATGCTTTATGAAGTAAAAAACAAATAAGCAGAATTATAAAAATACACAAGAATTAATGAAATTAAATTAATACGATATCAAATAATACAATTACTTTAATGATATTTATTATTTTTGAAACGTATGAATATATATTATATTCGCTTTTCTACATTTTTATAACAAAATTAATGTAATATACAATATAATATATAATTTATAACAAAATATTTCTCATTATTTATCAAATTATTTATCATTTTTTAAATTAATGATTACGATGCGCAATTTAACCAGTGACTCATGAACCACATGCTTACTTGAATATTTTACGGCCCGCTAGCTTATAGGCGAAAATATAAAATCATATTTTCTATTTATGCAAATGAAATAAATGTTATGCGACGCATAAGATTTTATCTTATCTTTTGAAAATTGCTCTTAAAAATTTCTCAGATGTAGCTAAACAAGGTAGATGTATCTTTTATTTGCGCATTAATTATGTGACAGAGGAATTAAAAATAATATTACATTATTGCATATTAATATGTACTTATTTTTTCTATTATTTTGGCAAAAAAACATGAGACAGTGGAAAATATTTTTACCTCGACGTGACATTGATCAAAATGGCAAAGACCCCCAGGTGGTAGCTAGAGAGAAGGCTGCGATCGATCGGTCTCGGAAGGCATAAGTGTAGATAGTATTCCGAATTCACCCTTTCTAGCTTCCTCTTGTAACTTGTTAAATATTAAGAGTAGCAACAACAGGAAATATTCACACTTTCCGAGAAAAAAAAATCGATATTCTCGCAAACTTACAAACACGGAATAACTTGAAAAAAGCGATTGTAATATCAATAATTCTCATCTGTCCACATAAATTATTGATAATCGCGATATTCAATTATACTATCTCATATAAAGCTCACGAAACATTCATGCCGTCAAAAATCCTTTTAATTACATTTTAGAGACATGTAGGTCTTTTAAAAACATTATCGATACTTGGTGCAGTTGATAGCAGCGTTTTAATCGAAAGATAACTGAACCGTAGATTGTTACGACAGATCGATCATATCAATATCAGAGATTTCTATTGAATTGTACTCCGATTTGCTGAAATTCGTGCATACGCGCATTCATCTTTAGCGATTTAGATACAAATTTGTAAGATGTATCAAGAACAGTATAAATACTTAAAGAAAATATAGCCTGTAAATAACCTGTAGTGGAGCATAATCGTTCAGTATCCGGTGGAAGGTTTATTAAGAACCTTGACTGGAAAATCTTGCTGCGCTAAATTCCATGAGAAATCTTGACAATCGATCAATTGTTCTTGCTGTCTCGTTAAGCACGTTTCGCGTTTCGTTAGCAACAAGTTGTCAGACTACAGTCTGCTCTATCACAACTAACGTCGCTAACTGTTCTTCATGAAGATAGACAATGGGTTGCGTAATGATGACTGTTTCTCTTGTACGGTCTTCAGTTATTTATTTCTTAAATTACAGAATTTCCAATGCATTTATTCATCTTGCTTTTCATAATTGTGCATATTTCTTGATATTCTGTTTGAATATAGAACACTTGAGATGATTAAAGTAACATTTTTCGAAGGAAAACTATTCTTTATTGATATGAAAATATATATTTACATTATTTTTTACGCTATTAGTTTTCAATATAAATTTAATATATTCCTTCGTCGAAAATATGATATTTTACACACCTTGTTTTATTGTAAAGGATCCTAATCATGGAGTGTTCAATTAATTAATGTTATATAATAAATAATTTCCACAACTAAACCTAACGTTTGGCTCTTACAAGTTTTTATTTCAATTCATTTACTTCATTAGAGTACAATTTTTTACATTGTACAATTTTTTATATTGTTACAATATTTTGTAGATTAGATTATTTACTTTGATTTATTTGAATTGTTACATTGTCAATTATTTATCCATTTATGGACATATCTGTCACGAGCTGTATCGGTACAAGAATTACAATCTGTTGGGTTATTGATCCACCTACATTCAGAATAGGGTGGTACATATATACAGGATAATCTGTAACGATTCCCACGATCTTCAGGGTCCACACGCGAACATCCACACCTTTCGATTCAACATGCCACCTTTTCAAGGCATTTCTGAGCATCGATGGCTCTTTCGTGAGAGTTTTTTAAAAAGAAGAACTGTATTCGCGTGGAATCTAATTGCGCTACGTCTTAAATATCATGTTGTTCACGACTCATTTCTGCGGCCCGTCTTCGATCAGAATTTGCGTCTTGATTTTGCACTATACTTCAGTATTCTCGTTAACGCATCAGCACGCAATAAATGTGGCTTGCAATTAATTATATTTCGCCAGACGGATATTGCTCACGGTCTGAGAAAACGCTGACGGATTTTGCGAGGAAATGTTTGAGCGATGGAATTATACGAACGTAAGCCATTGCGTGTCACGTGAGGTTTATTTACAATGTAAATGGGATTGCGATAAACATTCACCGTAAGACAATACGAAAAATCACAATAAATATATACTTCTCCAACGTTTCTTATTAATTGTTACAAAAATATTCATTATTTTATTAATCATCATAAAAATATGAAAAATCTTATTTGAAAACAATTCTGAAATTGAAGATTGGTATATTTTATGTTAAAAATCTTGAGACTCGAATTAATACATATAAAAATATTAAATACTCTATTTTGTATTTCATATTTACTTAATTATTTTTTCTTTACATTATATACTTATATAGAAATATTTTTCTAAATTTTGCTGATTTAAAAGTTAACTTTTTAATAACAATTATAATGTAATGACAATAATACAATTCTTTTGAATTTTTGCTATACATTTTTATAACCGATTTTTCTTGAAGCACCGTGTAGAAGATCGTGATGCGCAAGAAACCCAGCAGATTATTCAACTCAGCCTCTTTCGTCCACGATCTTTTTTCTTTCTCTCTCCATTCAAAGAGACTTCATTGTCGAGTTTGACGCATCTTGCGTTATATAGAGCAGGTGCGCAGTTTACCTGCCGCAGGCGGTACTGCTTTTTCATTTTCTCTACTTTGCTGCCTTCGCGCTCCGCGATCATCATATCTTGGCTCGTTTCGTTTTCTTCTGCAGAATCTTCTTTACTGCGGTAAGAACTCAGTGGGAATTAATACCACATCTTATAAATAAAACGTTTGCACGTGTATCCATCGCGGATTATCGTTACGATGCAGTAGCGCGATATGAACGAGAATCGATTCAATTTACCACACAATCTCATAGCACACACAACTGAATGCAAAATAAATTCTCTATATATTCAGTTTCTCTCGTTCCTTATATGATATACTTTACTCTTAATTTAGAAAAACTTGAATTTTTCAGTAATTGAAAATAATATCTTGCAAAATTACAAAAATTTTATCAATTTATTTCCTAAATCACTTTATTTATAAAATTATAAAAGTACATAAAATTGCTTCATTTTCTTGTAAGAAAGCTTTTAGAGAAATGTGCCAAAGAGAGAGATAGGTTCTCTTTCCGATAATTTATTGGAGCACTGTTTAGAATAATATTATTGACGCATTTTGTATAAATCACATAGTAAAATTAAAACAATTGGAAGAAAGCTTTAAAGTTATATTTTCTAGGAATAAGATCAGAATTTCACACATACTGGTATTATTACAAAGTTATATAATGGTGGACGAGGCCGATAAACTTCTCGGGAAGTAATCTAACTCTTTTTACAACTTCCTGCGACCTCTATAAACGTTTTATTCGGTTTTTTCTGAAGGAAACTGTCCGGAATCCGTATTTATTTGAGCCGGTTCGGACCACCAGCAGGGACACGATTGTTCAAAATGGATGCTAAAGGACTCGTTTCTACCTCTCTCATTCCTCTATCCTCCTTAAAGAGAATAATAGGAATGAATAAATTACGGAAAGAAATTTTCTGGCGTAACTTATTTTAGATTATTTTGTAAGAGTCTATAATATTGTCTATAATATTTTATTTCGATGGATGATCCCTTCGTAATGTGATTAACTTTTTTAACTATAACGCGAAATATTATTAATACTTCAGTTTTAAATACATATATATATATATAAAAT
>NW_017259378.1:2016393-2022687 GCF_001594045.1 Atta colombica
AAATTAATAAAGCAGAAAAAGAAGATATGTATGAATTAATAAACTATAAAATTATACAACTAAAAAATTATCCATATTGGAACTGTAATTAAAATACTTTTCACGTATTTTTTAAAATTTCGTTATTTAGAGATGCTATCGAACTAATTGATATAAGAACATTTCAGACCTGAAGATCAATCAATTAAGAAGAATCAATTAATCAAACTAGAGATAATTCGGCTATAACATGATGGATCTCATGACGAATCATCGTCCCACGTCCATAGCGGCAATAGGTCGTGGGTTAAATGACGAAACATTTGTCAGATGTGGGTGAAACTAATTTGGCCTTTGCGAGTCAAATTTATAGGAAGTAGCTACTCGTGTTCCGCAGCCCGCATTAAATCAAGGATCTTCATAGAAATCCAATAATCATTGTCTCTTCTTGTAATGAAACGGTTCGTTTCATTCGGAATGAAATGAATATGAAATCCATTTTCCATATGATTCGTAACCATCATGTGTGACATCTCGGAACAAATGTAAAGGGACTTTATAAGTTTCAATTCGCTTCAATCTCTATATATTTCGCTTCTCCAATTATTACAATCAAATGTACAACTAATATATAACAAAAATAATAAAAAAAATCAACGTTAACTTTAAAAATTCATTCTTTAATTTGTATATACAATTCGATATCACTGGACCGCTTCAATTTTTTAAAGAGTGGTCAATATTATTGGAATTCAATATTTGTCCAGTCATGGATATTGGCAACTTTCTGCGTAAAGCGAGTCCAGTTTCATGAGAAAAGTTTCACGTAATCGAAAAATTGTAAAATGTAACTAATTCTACGTTCACAGGAGAGGGAAAGAAAGTAAAAAAACAATATTTTCTCATTGACATAAGGGTGAATGAAATGACATGAATTCCATCAACGACGTTGCAACAGATTCCATCAGGCTTCCACTCCCTCTAGGCAGAATCTAATCTTTCGTAGACAGGAGCGATCACGCCGTGCGACGGCGGAGGGTTGTAACACCCTCCGGTTTAAAATCTCGTAAGAGGAAAATTGAGATCCGAGGGAACTCACGTCTGGTTTAATTGCCCGCTTGTTCTCGTCAAGTCTTACAGACATCTGCTACAGACATCGTTGCAAATTTTCGATTAGCATAATCTAAATTGAGCAATATCGAGCTCTCAACGGATTATTAACAGTTGTTCACATATTTTACGTTCCCCAGATATATTTAAGTAGTATATATGTATAAATATCGTACGCGAGCTTTGAATTTTAACTAGAATATAATTAAAGGTTATCGGTAATAAAATGACTCGTTTGTGTGATAATTTTATTTAATCTCTCTCTTGAATATTAATTTATACTTTTTATCAGTAATTTAACATGACAATTACAAAAATAATTTAATAAATATATAATTTATTAAAGATCTTGAAAATTGAAATTTTAATTGCACGTTTAGTATTTTAATTCTATACGTGTTTATATTTATATATGCGTATATATTATAATAGAGTTAATTAATTTATATCAAGAATAAATCTTGGATCAAAGTCGTATTATTAAAATCATTTAGTCTTGATGTCTTAGTGACAAGATAGCTAATTCAGTTTGAATACTTAATTAAACATAGCTCAGATCTATTTTTATTAGCAGATATCCTTCCCCTCGTGTCAAGTAATTTTATTACGTCATTCCTCACGCAGTGGTCAAGTTAAACTATTCGCCTCATTTGTATGCTTACAATACTTGGAGGTACTTTAAGTCATCGTTGTTACAACTGCATTCTGCGTGTAGGATTTCCAAACGGAATGTTTGTGCCAGGCACGTTCACGCTCTGCACCTTCCTTTTCACGATGCTTTTCTTTCTCTCTTGTTTCTATTTCACTCTCCTAGTTATACTTTGAAGTTGCCGTCTCGAGATTTGTCGTGGAAACCAGTTTATTGCTACACGCACGCGTCGCGTATCTCTTCTTGCGAACAATTTTTCTACATGCAAATTATGTTTGTGAGATTTCGTGTTTTTTCAGTACCACTGTCTGTCGAGATTATTAGGTTTCTGTCTAGTTATACGGATTTTTTAATTTATTTAAATTAGATTTTTCAAAACTTGTTTGATCGTAAATTAAATCGAATCTAAAAAGAGAATTGATCAATTTTAATACATATATAATACATATTTAATACATATATCAGAACCGAATCATATAGCATTTTATAATATCATCCATAAATTTAATCTTAGAAATTATTATAAGGAATATGTTTAATTACTATATATGTAGTGATAGACACATACAATAATTAGAAATTTCTCTTACCATATTTTTTAACTGAGTCATATTCTATATTTTTTACAGTTATAATTAAAATTAAGGATAATACATCATTATAATTAAATTTAACTATAGCATTTTTTAGATTTATTATCGATATTAATTTAACCATTGCTTTAGTACAAAATGTCAGACTTTATGTCCCACGATGACATATCCGTATCGATCCATGTCTGGATATCTCTTTTGAAATTATCTAATCTTATCATTAATGTGTGTCCCATGATCAATCGTGTTATATAGAATTTGATAAATGTTGCTGAATAAATCACGTCTCTATTCGTTTTGATAAATTCAATATATTTTCATTTGTTTCATTTATGATTTTCAAAGAATAAAATGTAGTGTGTTATGAAAATCTGAATTCTAAAATCAAACTCTAAAAGACTCAGAAAGTAATTGAATACATCTTTGATCTGAAATTTTTCAAATCACAACATTAGAATATATCTATTACTTCTATGTGATTTTTCTTTTTAAAAAATACAATTTACTTATTGAGATAAAAGTATTACTTGGAAAATGTTTTCTGTTTGAGTCGTCCGGAAAGTTCGTGCCGATTTTGAAGAAAAATTGAAACACAGAAGATTTAAATTTTTAATTTCATTTATTAAATTTAAATTTTTTGCGGTACGAACTTTCCGGACGACCCAATAGTATGAATTATACAAGAAAAGTATATAGATAAAAAAGAATATAGATAGAATATAGATAGAATATAGATAGAATATAGATAGAAAAGTATATAGATAGAAAAATAAAAATGTTAAATTATATGTATTTGTAATTTTAAAGTCAGCACGATTTGAAATTTTGATTTTCAATTCTATTGTGACGCAGTAAAGTTCTTTAACGGTTCTTTGAGAATCGTTTAATGGCAGAGATTGGAAATCTAAAGCGTCTGGAGATATCCTTTAAATGCCCTGAAGAAGTTCGATGTCGTGGGAAGACTTTCCACAGGACGTAATTTCGGCCGAGTATACCTTTGCGGATTGCCTCGGAAAGAAGCAACGAATGTTGTCATTCTGGCTGATTGCCTGACCCGCTTGGATAGCGTATCGAATGGACGAAGATAAAAGGATGAGAAATTGAAATCTTCTCTTTCCTTCTGGAATAGAAAAACTGTACAATATAAAAGAAAGAACTCTGACAACTCGCCAGGGGAGCAATTTATCGTTCTCATTAACGCACGCAATACACCTGTTTCCTGTGCTTTTGATCTACGACATTTTCCGACATTTTCTTGAGGAAAGCTTTATTTTCTTTGTGCGTGTGTGTGTGTTTTAGTTATAATTAATATTATATCACATGATATAAATTTATGGGAGGCAAATAGATTATGTTATAGATTATTTTAAATTCTCATTGGCCCACAGAGAAGGGCAAACTGTGAAATATGTATTTACTTATTGACTTTCTCGAACATCAGTCGGTTTTCCGTGCCAACTGGGCAACGAAATGAGCGAGAATAATTTCTCGCGGAAATCAGCTACGAAGGGCGGATGAACGAAAGGGGAGTATAGATTAACCCCGGGGACCACGTGTACACACCCTTAAGGTTACTGTTGACTCAGACTGCTCACCCAGGCAGGATGGTCGGTCGTAACTCGCACAAGGGTCGATTTATATTATACGGCGCAGCGAGATATGGCCGACCATATTCATAGACGTGATATTTTCTTTAATGTCTTTCTCGGTTTTGATAGTTATCGTAGGATAGATGTACGGCGATATTGATTATTTGGAAGCAGGACAGCTAGTATGTCTTGTTAGTTTTAAAGATATCTTGTGATTATAGATAATTCGGAATTTAATTCGTGATTTAATTATTATCAGACGAAAATATTGGCTTCTATTTGAAGTTCGAAACTTTAAATGTTTTGAAGCGCCTACATGTCTTATTCATCCACTTCTTGACTGTATTTTAGTCTATTTAATATTTTATTATCATCGCCTTTATGACTGTCATATTTTTTGAATTTTTAATAATTGAAACATCTTTTAATTTATTTTTATAGGATTTATTATTATACATATATACTTTAACTGTTTTGCCAAGTCCGAAATCAACTGTACCGATGCAATTTAGAACGTGAGTGTCTGCGTTACCGGTACTTTTGTCATCTGACTCTTTCTTTCTCTTTCCCTTTCTCCATCTTTCTTTTATAGTGCTATCTCGATAAATTACTGCCGCTTGTCCAGACGTTAAAGAATTATTATATGTTTACGCCCCTCTGTAGAGGTACGATGCGTAGGATCATTTGAGGTATCTTTTCGCCGTGAATAATAAACGTGACGTACCTATTTGCGAGTTAATATAAAAATGCAATTATACACATTTGTTAATTCTTAATTAAAAGTAAAAATTTTCGATAACGAAAATGATATTAAAGTGTTATATCAAATTCCAATCAAACTAATTTTTTATCAAACAGTTAAATAAATCGGCTTTTAAAATCAAATAATAAAAAGAACAAAGCATAAGCAAAGCATAAGCTAATAAGCTAATGAGAGTTATATACGGATGTTGGTGCGGAGGTATATTTAAATGCACATTACACATAAGTTAATGAGGTGCAAACTGTACGTTTTAGTTCATATTCTGAAAGTACATTCTGCGCTACATTAATTTGTGTATAATATGTATAATATGTATTTGAATATATTTGTGCATTAATTATCTGTGTGTGACTTTTATTTTATTATTAGCTTATGCTTTGCTCTTTTTATTGTTTTTTTAAATTTTTTATCTTTTCCGTACAAATTCAAAAAATAATCTAAATACGCTTATTTAATTGAATTTGAACATCATCGACCAACGCGTCGACTGCACGTGTCAGATGAACGAATTTAAATTAAAATAGATTTAATATTTGACGCATGACAATAACAGGATGGGCAATGTTCGAGATGCACGCTAGAGATTGGTTCTCGCCGGAGATTGGCGAGTGCTAAATTCTCGATCACGCAAGAAGATAAAAGTGGATTTTTTTTTATATTATACGTCGTGATCGTTCGCTTTAGCGATTAAATTCGATCTTATCGAAGTGAGTAACTATAGCCGCAGCCGCAGGTTAATATCTTCTCGTCGATGGCGCAAGTTTCCCGATGCCTAGAGCTTCCCTGGCTCGGTTATCGATGATGCGTCGTTGATATTCGAGGCCACGGTGTGCGTTGTCGGCAGAAAAGAATCTGATCGATATCAAGCGCGAATGCGACGCGCGCGCGACTGATTGGAATATTAATAAGGGGAATGGATGCGCGTGAAAGAACGAGGATTATCCGTGAAACTTCAGCGAACTCTTGCAGTATAGACGTTAGTTTCATATATAGGCTTCACTCGCACGTACATATTTCAGTTGCTTTGTGCATAAAACGTTCATAGTACAAATTTTTCAACGTTTAGAAGTCATATTTTTATTTCTCATATATTTTTAGATTCTTACTCTCTAAATCTGAATCAGTGGATAGTCACTAATTACCCAGTGGCATAGTTGGCACTGATAATCAGAAATTCAACTAAAAAAGGAAGAAATGTTTGAGTATTATATAACTAAAATACTGATATTTGTACGTTAATTTCAATTTTTCGATATCACATTCATTAAGTTTAAGCACTAAAACAATGTTAATTAGATCACATAATAAAGATTAGTTAGGTTAGGGATCTCACATTTCATTTACTGATTACTAGTGGCATACTTGGCACTGATGATTATTCACTAATTCAGATTTAGAGAGTAAGTTAAAAGATGGAGCTTATCAATATAAAATATTATAATTTTGAATTATTATCTATATTTTCTATGATTCGTAAAAAGTGATAAAAATTGTTTATTACTTTAATCCCCCTTCTCTCTCTTTCTCTCTCTCCCTCTCTCTCCCTCTCTCTCTCCCTCTCTCTCTCTCTCTCTCTCTCTCTCTCTCTCTCTCTCTTTCTCATGATTATAA
>NW_017259378.1:2022787-2023696 GCF_001594045.1 Atta colombica
TTTATCTTCATATCTCAAGTTTGCTTCATATCTCAAATATCAAAGACATTTAAAGATTTTTAGCTTAACATTGTAATATTAAATCAGCGACGAAGACGTTAAGCCTCGAGTTTTCTCGGTCAGGACGTTCTATCGAGAAAGTCTACTCACGCCCATCGTTTACACCTACATGACGATGTAAGTGCAGGTCGACTAGTAGTAAATAGCGTGAATTATCAGACAAGTAGAAAAGCCCACTACGTAGTCGACTGTAGTGGCAGTAACCTAGTAATCAATGATGACACGTGCAAACAACCAATCGATTGTTTACGCAAAAAAGCACAATCGGATTATGTATCGATGCCAAGGAATATAATGCACTCGTACTACTAATTGGGAATTTTCTGAAATTACGGGATACACGAAGGAGTGTATTTTCCAACAGGCGAAATTAATAGTTTCACTAAAGACTAATGGTTCCACTTTAAGGATAGAAGCAATTGATGTACTTCGTGAATCAATAAAATATTGTGCCATTAACTAATTTTGTGTTATTTAATTAAGAAAAATGATAATTACAATCGATAAAAATTATATGTTATACAGTAGAACTTCCATAATTTCTACTACGCGAGGCTGTGAGAAGATAGTAAAGTCTTCTCCATTCTTATATTAGGGACGGAGCATTAAAAAGAAAGAAATAGTATTACATATAGAGTGAGAATGTTTGCGCAAATATTAATGTTAAAAAATAATATAATCTATTTATCTTTTTATCTATTTATCTTTTAACACTGAAAATTTTTATATACGACGTCATGTATGTATGTGAAAGAGGAATGAAAAAGTTCCATTGTACATATTTGCACATACAAGATTTGAAGATTTGTTTGAGAAATACTTTTAAATATAATTTTATTATATAATTAT
>NW_017259379.1:0-9573 GCF_001594045.1 Atta colombica
TAAAATTATCAATTTTATATTTTTTATAATAAAATCTTATTCTATTAAAAAATGTTTTATAATATACAGCGTATACGTAAAATGATATAGCTATCAATTTGACAATAAAATTCAAGATAAAAATTATTTCATAATATTATACATGCATATAGTACCTATACCATAATATACATAAAACAATTTTAGAAACTAAGAATTTAAGCAAATTCTTTTTATTTCTTTTTAGGTTTTGGAATTTGTGGAATGTTCAGTCTTATAATAATTCAAATTTGGTCGTTTATAGCTGATATTAATACAATGAACATATCTCAATCACATCATTTACTCATTATGACAGAGTACCTTGTTGATCAAAAAAAGTATTTATATTGGATTCTGTTATATATGTACACAGTATTATATATTGCATCGATTATAATGTTGGGAACAGGTACAATGTTCATTACATATATTGAGCATATTTGTGGAATATTTAAAATTGCTAGGTACGAATGTAGATGTAGAAGCATAATAATTTTAACTATTATATAAAATTAATAATTAATTAATATAAAAAAAACACATACGCAGCTATCGCATTAAGCATGCAATGAATGCCTATGTTCCACAAAATATTACGATAAAAAATAAAACTTTAATGATTGAAGATATAATTTGTGCAATAGACATTCATCGTCAAGCTATGAAGTATGTATCTGTGTTTTTTACATTGTGCGATACATTTACTAATATTTTGTTTTTAAGAATGACGAAGCATTTCATGATCACATTCGAAATAACGATGTCTTGTATCACAGGATGTTTAGTAGTTTGTTTCAGTTTTAATTTGTTTCAAGTAAGTTTACGATTTCATATAATAATATATAAAGATTGCATTGAAATTGTTGTTTATTATTAATACTTATTATTAATTTTAGTTTATTATTAATTTTAGTTTATTATTAATTTTATAAATTTTATAAATTAATTTGTAAATGCCATAAGAAGAAAAATAACGTAAAAACATATTCGATTGTAAAATATAATAACATTGTAGGCACACATCATTAATGCAAATATGTAGAATGTTTATTTTATTGTCAAACATAATAAAAAATATCACAAATCAATTGCATCGTTTGCCGACAGTTCGTTTATGAATAAAAATTGTTGTCTACAACCCGATTGCCTATATTCCACATGCACTTTTGTGCACAAGTAAAAGTTTTAGAGACAAAGTCATATTTGGTATATGTATTATACTGTCTGTGCTACATGTATTATACTGTCTATAGCTCGACAGCTTGCTTACAGATATTACCTATTGCCTACAGCTCGATTGTCCACATATACTACTCTCTGCTTTAAAATACAAATTCTGTTTTAAATCAAATTTTTTGCTTTAAAATATAAACTCTCTTCTTTAAAAATACATATTACTTTTTTATAATATAATTTTAACTTAATTTTATATATATTTTTGAGTAAAAGTGCTTGTAGGCAATCGATCTGTAGGCAATAATATGTGTAAGTGAATTTCTCTGAAATTTTTATTTGTGCGGAAAAATGCTTATAGTTAATCGAGCTGTAGGTAATAATTTATGTAGGCAATAATATATGTAGGCAATAATATAATATCTGTAGGTAAATGTGACCTCATTTCTGAAATTTTTATTTGTGCACAAAAGTGCATATGAGCAGTTAAGAGCAAAAAAATTTTAGTTGTAGGAATAAATAAAACTTATTATATAACTATTAATTTATAACTTGCACGTTATATATTGTTAATTAACATAATGTAAAGAACATAGATATACATGTAGAAGATTGATATTTACTATGTAAAATTTGTTTCTTAGTTTTTCCAGATAGCATCATCTGAAAACAATAGAACAAATGTCAGTGAATCTTTATCATCGTTAGTATTTGCGTCTGTATGCATCATATACATGTTTATAGCCAACTATATCGGACAGAATATAATCGACCACAATAATAACATATTTGTTACTGCGTAAGAGAAATATTCTTGTTTGGCAAAATGTGCAATTGTTGCTTTTTGCTTTTGTTACAACAATACAAACAGAAATTGATCTGCGACATTTAAATTAGAATATATGCCAAAATTAATTAATTAAGAATTCCAATCTTAAGTAAGCAATCTGTTATCTCTATATTCAATTCTGTAGATACAACGTTCAGTGGTATAAAACCCCATTACATATACAAAGAATGATACTATTTCTGCTACAAAGAAGAACCAAGAAATTTTCATTAAATCTCGGTGGAATATTTGATGCATCCCTAGAGGGTTTTGCCATGGTAATAATTTGTGGAATATTTCAGTTTCCATTTACATATAGCTACAATGAAAAAGTATTTATGATTGCAGCTAATAAAGGCCTCCGTGTCTTATTTTACTGTCATGCATTCTACACGATAACAAAATAAATATTTATTAATTTATTATTATCTTAATAAAAATGTAGTTAATGAAAAATGATGATAATTACGGTTAGAAAATTATATAGATTTATTTTTTTTACTATAGAGTATAAATTAGGGTTGCCACAGAAAATGAATTTTAAAATTCCTTAATTATTCCAGATTTTCCAGATGAAAATAGAAAATTTTCATGAATAATATAAAATTTTAACATTTAGACTCACGGATTGGAAAGCTAGTCTATATTATTAAAAACAATGCAAAAAAAGCTTAGTAACATAATACAATTTCGGGTGCAAATTCAAACTCCAGCAAAAAATAAATTAGTTTTGGAAAAAAAGAATACAGTTATGACAAAAAAGAGGGAATAAATAAAAACACCGAATTAAATATAATTTTAGTTAATTTATTAAAATGCAGAAATTTTGAACCTATTTGACTGTAAACGTAATTATAATTTAAAACGTTATATACACTTATTTGGAATAGGAATAGTTTCAGGGAATTGTGAGCAAATTTCGAAATTCCAGATTTTTTTATATTTTCCCTTGACTTTTCCCGGTTTCCATAACCAATTTCAATTTCCCTGACTTTTCCCGGGTTTCCTGGTTTTCCAGATCTATGGCAACCCTATATTTTTCTGTTTAGAAAAAGACAAAAGTTAATTAAATTAAATTAAACTAAAATAGTGATACTTTTTATAGTGCATATATGCACATTGTGAAACTTTGCTTTGCAATTAAACTTGAAATCCCATATGATATCGCGCAATTATGGACTTTCTTTGTTTACAATGCGTATTGTATAATCGAGATCCTTTTTTTTTGTACTAACTATAGTCCAAATATAAACAACGTATATTTACATATTTTATATTTAAGTAAGACTTTTTGCATGCAGAATTTATAATATAATTGATATAATAAATGAAATATTTTTTTAAAGTAATATATTTAATTTCAATATTTATACATATATTTATGACTCTATTAATAAATAACACATGCTAAAAAATTAAATAAAAAAAAAATAAAAGAAAAAGGTATTGTTAATATTGGATACATATGTATTCAATACGATTCATATATACATAATCTTTTGAAACCTTCACTATTTATTTAAATATATAAAAATGTTTCATGTTTTTTTTAATGTTCATAATAATTTTTCAAATTTAGACTCGATGAAAAATTAAAAAAAATTACTTAAGGTTATAATATAGAATCTGGTTATCTTAATATAAATTGTGACAATCTTACACTATCTAGTTGCATAAACTGTAATAATATAAAATGATTGATGCAGACAAAATATATTTTTTTCGTTTTTAAAAGAAAATATTGCATATTATAAATTATTCACTTTTCCTTAATTGCAATTAAGAAATTTATAACAAATATACAGATTATAACATATTAATGTACATGTATTATCGTTACATATCAATGTAAATAGAGGTCTCAGTAGTCTAAAGGCTTAAGACTCTCGCATGGAAGACAAGAGATCTGGATTTGACTCCTAAAGTAATATTTTTCATAATAAATTTATTTACAGTTTTTCAGTATATTAACATCTTTCTAATATGCTGGATTAAGCATCCAATTATTAAATTGCTTGTCAATTTAATTTGTGATATTACTATAGTAATTTAATCATTTATAAGTTCGAAAAATCAATTTGGGGCGCAGTTCGAATGACTACATATTTAGTATATCTATAAATTTACATAGAAATTATTTAAAAGATATCTAAAATAGCTTCAACTATTATAAGCATTAAAAATGGAATATTTTAAAGTAAGAAAATATTTTTCCTGCAAAATAATTATTTGATTCAAATTTAATTCTTTATAACTCAGTAATTTCTTTTAACATATACAGAAATTTTTCTGCTGAGAGAAGAAAAATCAAGATATTGATAGTTCAAATTTGTACAAAATACTGAAATGAATATAAACATGAATATGAATATAATTGTTACAATATATTATAGCGAATGTTTATATACTTTATATGATCAGTAAATAAAAAATCTTTTGAATTATATTGCTGAATTTATTATCGACGTATAAAAATTATTACACTTAATTAATTATATTTATATCAATACAAATAATTTTGTATATAAATTCAAATATTTTTTTTTAATAATAGAAAATTAAAAAATTAAGAAATAAAAAGGAAAAAGTATTATAGAATGAATAGTTTAATTATAGACAATAATTATAGATAACAAACTTAGAAATCAACATTTGCCACTTGCTTGTTCAAAATATTAATTTTGTCCAACGCAGTCTTAAAATGTAATAATGTTATGTATTAATGCTGACATTTTCAAATTATGAATTTTATCAGATAGATCATGATAGCGAAAGAATTAAAGTAAAGGAACATTTTCTCGAAGTGTATCGCGTGAGTGCGTAAACCAGAATGAAGTTCTAGTGCTGAAAGAGAGAAAATACGCTTGCGTGACAAATATAATATGTTATTTTCATGAGAAAATATCATCTGTTAAATTACCTGTAGTGTAAATCAATAAATATAACATAAATCAATAACATAACATAAATATCAGTAATTTGATGAAAGAATATGTTAAATTTAACACCGTTAAATCTCACATAACAAACTTTTACCAGAACCAATCATTACAAATTGTGAAATTTACGGCAAAATTTATATTAGAAAACATAAGGATGTAAAAGTATTTAGTAAAATAATGAAAAAAATGAATAAGCATACTCTTTACAACATCTTCAGTCTTCACAGAAATACTTTGATGCTCGAAGAGAAAATGATACATCCAGGAACTCAGTATAATAATCTCAATAAAATTCTATTGCTTGCTATTGGTATATGGTCTTATCAACAATCCAAATTTACTCAATTTCAGTTTATTTTCTTCTGTACTGTTTTATCAGCAGGTATTATATTTCAGGTATAAAATAATATTATTATATGCATAATATAAATTACTGCGTGACAATCTTTCACTTCAATTGTTTATATCAATTCATATTATGCATTTAATTAAATTTTTATATAAAAAATTACAAAATATTACAAAGTATTACTCGCTATAGAGATGCAAATTGTTGGTTCACAATTGTATGTATAAGCATTTATTTGTATGTAACCGTTAATACATGCATTATTTAAAAAATAATCTATCGCATTTTTTAAAGTCATATTTATATATGAAATTGTGTGTAAAACTAACTTTTTGCAGTTGACACCATTAATAATATTAAAATGTACTTTAGACTTTGTAATAAAGATGTTGTCTTCCGTATCTCTCTTCATATTGTGCATGATACAATATAATGCGTTCTCTCTTAACATTGAAATTGTAAGTTCATAACTTATTAAATATCCGTTAAAGTTAGAATTAACTTGTGAATAAAAAAATTTTTATTGCATAAAGTGTTTTTGATATATACGAAGAGAGAATATAGAAGAGAGAGATATATAGAAAATTAATAAAATAATAGGTGAAAAATTTATTGGCGGAGCTTCGATATTCAATGAGTTAAAGGATAAAAACGAAATTGCAATTATATACAAATATAGTTGCATTGCTAAACGTTACACGGTTATGCTTACAAGTAAGATAATGTTTATTATTATTATGATGATATTTTGTAATACTTTCATTTGGTAAATGTTCAAAAGTTGTTTTCTAAAAATCGCGGTTTCTTTTTTAGTAATAGACAAAACTAGTTATAAAAGTATATGCGTGTCATGTACTTTTTTAAGAGAAGGCTTGTGGTTTTTGAAATTTTATGTAAAAGATGAATAAGATATTTCATTTTTTATTGAAATATTAATGTAAAGCTTCTTTATACTAATTTTTTTTGTTTTTTAAATTATTATACTTGCCACGAAATCGAAGTAAAACGGTCAAGATTGTTGATTAAGACTGAAAAAAATGTATGGACATTTCATTCCCCCCTGTATCCCTCTTAAGAGGGGTGTTCAATTTTCCACGCAAACCAAGTTTCACTTCACTATCTTTCCTGCAAAGGGGGCGCACAATTTTTCACGCAAAACAAAATCTACCTGAATGAAAAGTTGTGTATCCCTTAGCAGGAATGAAATTCATTTCACGTGGAAAGTAGTGCGTTCGTTGGCGGAGGGATGGTGGGGGGCGGTTGGATGGACTTCGTTTGCATAGGGTCACACTAAAATGATCGTTATAAACATTTAAAGTGTATAGATGTGAAAGAATTTTTGTTCATTCTATTTGAAATAGAATTTTTTCGTACAAAAATACAAGAATCCTCTTAAAACATTGAACACGTAACAAACATTATCTTTTTATAACTATAATTTTGTTCATTACTGAGAAAAAGAAACGATTTTTGGTGAAACATCATAACATTTATCCTTTCATACAAACATTTACATATGATTTATTATACAAATCTATTAAAGCATTTGTCACTCTCTAAATCCATTGGAGTGAGATTTCACTCCGGGAAATTTAGAGAACATGTATGTGCATCTGCGAGGAATGACCAATGTGTTTAATAAATTAAATAAAATTTAAAATAGTTTAGCAATTTTACGATAAAATTTTATTCAACTAAATATTCAACTAAATATTTATTAAAATTGACTATATTTTTTTTCAGTGTACACATATACGCACGCATGCACGCACATACACACACACACACACACACAATGATTTTATATACTAAGAATTTCAATAACAAATTCGTTTTTCTTTTTTAGTTTTTGGAATTTGTGGATTATTTATTACTATTACAAATCAAATTTGATCATTTATAGCTGTTAATATATCAATGAACATGTCTCAACCACATCATTTATTCATTCTGACAGAGTACTTTGTTAATCAAGAAAAGTATTTCTATTGGATGCTATTGCATATGTACGGAGTATTACGAGTTGGAATGACTATAATGGTAGCAACAGGTACAATGTTCATCTCATATCTTCAACATACTTGTGGAATGTTTAAAATTGCTAGGAATATAGATGAATGAGAGGAATGAACAGTTTTTGTAACAGTTCGATTATTATATTAGTTATTTTATATTAGTTATATTATTAGTTATTTTTATAATATACATACAGTATATTAAAAAAATTTTTGTGGAGATTTTGCTTTTAAAAAATTGTATCTTTAATGAGTTGCTATATAATTAGAATTCAATATTTACAGTTATCGTATTAAACATGCAATAAATATTAATACCAAAATATTACGTCAGAAGATAAAGTTTTCATGATCGAGAGTATAATTTGTGCTATAGATATTCATCGTCAAGCTATGAAATTTGTATTTATATTAACAGTATTTATACAATATATGTATAACCACTTAATGCTGATTCTGCATTAGTCGCATCGTAGTGTCGTAAGCGTGTTGTAAGCATTGTCGTCTAATTAGAACAATATTTTGACATTGATTGAACAACAATTCTTGCAACGCTATGATGTGATTAATATAGAATCAGTTTTAGGCTTCTGATCATTCACTACGGATATTTGGATTGACGCAAAAGAGAGAAAATACATAATAAAAATTCTTGTAAAAAATATATAGAAATTTTGTTCAATAAAACAATATTTGCATTTGATAGAGTACACTTGTAAAATATACTGAAAAGTCTCCTTTTATTTCGAAATATAATCAAATCATATTTATCTCAATTCTGTCATAGCTTGTTTGATTAGACGTAATTTAATTTGAAATATATAGTTATTTATTCGAACACAAGGGAAGTTTTCGGTATAATTTATGATCTATTCTAATGATTGCAAGTGTTGTTGTAAAGAAGTGCACATTTTAATATACTTTGCAAAAATTTCCTTTATATATTTTTTTCGCTTCTGACATCACAATTCAAGATGATTACAGTGAGTAAGCAGGAGCTTTAATTGATATTTTTATTATTTTTTAAATAATGTATTTATAATGTGTTTATGAAGGTTATCCAAGCAGTTAGTGTCCATATTCGAAATAATAATACTTTCTTTCACTGGAGTAGTTGTTTGCTTTAGCCTCAATTTATATCAAGTAAGTTTCCAGTTTCGTATAACAATATATAAGAATTTCATGAAAAGTATATATTATTATTATTATTATTTGTTATATCTAAATACGATCTAAAATATGATAAGAATCTTTAAATCAAAATATCATACTTATAAATCTTCAATAAAAGTCAATAAGTGATATAGAAATGACAAACATATCTGTAGATGTAATGAAAACAATAATAATAATAATACAAAAATGTATTCTATTATAGAATACAGTAACGTTGCATGTACATTTATACGCTAATCTGCTGAAGTTTTATTATTAAATTTAATATAAATTATTGCAAATCTATGTAATTTCGGAACAATCTTTATATGGAATAAGGGTGGTCGGTTCAGAGTATGCATCGTGAATACGCATAGTTATATAATATCTTAGTATAGATATAAGTAAGATTCAGCTAACCTCATTATGTTATGGAAATTCAATATGTATTGTAAAATCAATATGTATTGTAAAAAATTTATTATTATATATGTAATTAAATTTGATTACCTCCGACAATTAAAGATATTTTATATTTTTTAAAAATATAAGTTAACTTCATTAATTATTATTATAATTCTTTTTATTTTCAGAATTTAAACATTTTATTGTCAATAAAAAATTTCTCACACTTTTATTATTAGTTAAAAGATACTAAAGTATACTAAAATTTGAGAATACTTTATTTTCCTTCTTTTTTAATTCTTTTTTGATATACATATGTACATATGTGTAAGCAACAAGACATGATATGAGCAAAACACTATTTTCCCAAAAGAGTTTATTAAATAGAAATTTCTTCGTTTTAAAAACTCTTTGTTATGGATGCGGTGAAAATTTTGAGAATGATTATAATGTATATGAAATTTGTAATCAGTGATGGCATGAGGCTTCCAATTATGAAGAAGGAATATGTGAACATCATTAAATTCTGAGTTAAATATTTCTCCAGACATCATGCGTACCTATTTTATTTTTGCTAAATAAAAATACTCCTATCAGATATTTGTTCCTAATATACATTTTTCTGTATTATAGATAATTATACACACACACACACACACACACACACACACATACACACACACA
>NW_017259379.1:9673-9913 GCF_001594045.1 Atta colombica
AACAAAATGTACGTATTAATGTTTGCGTTTAGTTAACGTTTTATAGCAATTTTATATATGTATATTCATTTCTATATCCTGTGTGTCCAATTAATCCTGCAATTAACTATAATAATAAACAAAACACACTAACTTAACCTATTCATAAGTTAGTATTTATAATAAATGTGTGTGTGTGTGTGTGTGTGTGTGTGTGTGTGTGTGTGTGTGTGTGTGTGTGTGTGTGTGTGTGCGTGCATA
>NW_017259379.1:10013-12828 GCF_001594045.1 Atta colombica
ATACTCATATATGTATTATATATATACTCATAATGTATTATATACATTAATGTATTATATATATTATACAATATTCATGTATATGTATAAATATGAGATCGTAATTTCATTGAAATTCATTTATTAGGTTTTTCAGATAGCATCATTTAAAAATAATTTCAACGAATTTTTTCTATTGATTATGTATATGGCTATAAGCAGTCTGTATATGTTTCTAGCCAATGGGACAGAATATAATAGACCACAATAATCATGTTTTTTACTGCATAAGAGAAATATTTTTATACGAAATTACGTATAAATATCCTCATTCCAGATACCATAGTAAACATAGAATCTCCTGCATTTTAAATTATAATACTTTACAGGAGATACTAAGAGAGTTCTAAAAGGGGTAATTCCTCATACAAATTTAAGTCGAAAATTTTGTATGATCATATATCCGAATAGCTTAGTTTAAAAAATACAGAATATATATCCAAGAGTTGAAAGAAAAATTTTACTTTTCTGAAAATTTCTAAAACTATTTGGATTATTTCCATGCATCTTTAAACGTATACACAAAGTTTTATTAAAATATCTCAAGTAGTTATCAAAATTTTTAGAAAAAACAAATTTTTTTTTTTCAACTTTGATATCCTATATCTTTGAAACTAAGCCATTTCGAATATATTATATGAAGTTTTCATCTTGAATTTGTGTGAGAAATCATCTCTCAAAATTTCTTACAATACTTGATATCCTGTATGCTGAAATTTATACAGTGGCACTTTCATAACTTCTACTACGCGAAGCTGTGAGCTAAAGATTTCCTCATTCTTCATTAGGGGCAGAGCATTAAGAAGCATATAGAACGAGAAGATGCCAGCATGTAGAATGCGCAGACGCCAAAGTAACATAACCTATTTTACAATGAACATATTTATATACATCATGTATATACATATATGGAAGGAAATTACAAAGTACTGAAGTTAGGAAAGTTTCACTGTATTTAATAAAAAATTCCTATCTTGAGTTGATGATGTATGTTATTTACATATATTCAAATCCGTAGGTACAACGTTCAATGGTATAGAATGCCATTACATATACAAAAAGTAATATTATTTTTATTGCAAAGGAATACCAAAAAATTCGTTTTAAGCGTCGGTGGAATATTTGATGGAACCGTAAAGCACTTTGCTACGGTAATATAATGTAGAAATATTTTTTAATAAAATACACATAAAAAATTATATATTTTAATAATATATGTACAATAATATGTGAGATAAGAAGAAATGTTTATATTTACAGCTAATTAAGGCCTCGGTATTTTATTTTACTGAAATATATTCTACGTGGTAATGAAACCAATATTAATTTATGATTAGCAGTAAGGAACTAATTAATAAAAAAATGACGGCTTACAAAATATTAGACTTATTTTTAATCGTAGATATTATTTAAAAAAAGAAAATTAAAATTACTTAAATGAAGTTATTTCAAGTTCTTGCCATCGTGTCATGATTATTGTCTGTCTAATTTTAAAATAAATAAACAACAAATAATAAACAACGTATGTTTAAATATTTTACATTACTTAAAGTAAAATATTATTATTACATTAAAGCAACATATTATTATTATATTAAATATCATTTTTAGTTAATTTCATATTAATATTTAAACATAAATATTAAAGTTCAGAATTTTCATTAATAAATGACATATACATTAAAAAATTAGAAAATAAGAAATTATTAGTAACAACCGTGATATTATATCATTATAAACAACAAGATGGCCTGATACCAGCCATCATTTGATTCTTATTAAAAATATTAATCATGCAGATTACAATTTAAAAAATTAATATATCATATATCCGTATTGATCTAAACGATTAAATATTATTAAAAGTTATTAGAAGTGGATATTCCCGGTATATGTATAAAATAGATTACAATTTTAATTAAAATAAAAAGTTAAATAATTTGCACGTGATTAAATTATAACAATTAAATTTTACCATAAACTTGTTAACGTGCAATTATTAAAATGTATACAATATATATGTAGTATATATAAGAGAAATCGAGATTGTATTGTATGTCAGAAGAGCAGAAAAAATCAATAATACCTGCAGAGCTGTAAAAATCAATATTTAATAACAGATATGCGTTTACGCATAATAGAAATGAGTTAAAAAACTTTCTAAAAAATACTGCTTGCTAATTTTGATTAATTTGGAAAATGGTAACTCTGACTTTTACAATTTGAATTAAAATCCATTTTATTGAAATATTATACAACAATTGCAAGACAGATATGTAATTATAATTATTTTTATCGTAAAATTATTATATGTAAAGGAACAAACCTATAATATAAAGTTATTAAATATGAAATATGGATTTTTTAATACAAACATTTCAATAAAATTATTATTTACAGTTCACTGCATTTTTTACTTCAAAATGTTCTTCGGATCTCGTCCTCAGGATTCTGTCTGTTACGCTTTCTTTTCTTATGTTTACATCTCGTTTGATTTTAAGATGAAAGTTGTAAATTAACGATTTACCATATTCGATTAAATTAACATTTTTGACAAATTTGTATATTCAACGATTTTTGAAAAAAAAAAATACATAAAGACGATATAAAAAATTACTGACAGAAAGCATTTACTGACGCAACTTCGCAAAATGTATAAAATAAATTACAAAATGAATACGAAAACGTTATTATGGAAAAATCTGGTATACTGGAAAAAATTATACGGCTGCACTTACAAGTAAATATTTTTAAATATTTGCATTTGATTATATCT
>NW_017259379.1:13064-13512 GCF_001594045.1 Atta colombica
TATTCATCAGAAAACTATAAAGTTAATATATAAAAATTATAGATATAAATCATATATAATAATATTTTTTTATGTTTAAAGATTGTCCGAGCTATTAATGTTTAAATTAATAGATAATGCTGCTCTGTCTAATAGTAGTTGGAATGACCTCTCTGGGTACCAACCTCTTCCGAGTAAGTCTCGCTAAAATTTTTATGTTTGAAGGAATAATATTCCACAATCTAATCCTATAGTAAGAAAGAATGTACTTTTATATTAATATTTTTGTTCAATTAATAATTAATTCTATGTGCAAAATTTTTCATATAAATCAGTCGTAATTTCTAAAAGAATAACTTATCATATAAAGAATAATGGACAGAACGGAAAAATATGCAAAGAAAACTGACTTCTTTATCAACTCTCTCTCCCTCTCTCTCTCTCTCTCTCTCTCTCTCTCTCTCTCTCT
>NW_017259379.1:13612-14254 GCF_001594045.1 Atta colombica
CTCTCTCTCTCTCTCTCTCTCTCTCTCTACATATTTTCTTCAACTCTTAATAATAATAATAATTGTATTTTAAATATTTCAAAATAGTTAATCTCAAGATAATGTTAAAGAATTATTATTTCTTTTTATATTCAACAATTTGTATGTATTCTATACATGTTTCTAGTCAACTACATCGGATAGAATATTATAGATGGTGTACATTTACTTATTATTTCTTCAAAAACTAAAAAATTCTTTTGTGCACGTAATTTAAATAGAAGTTTCGTTGTCAAGTAAAATATAATAAATAAAAACAACTTAATTTAAAATCTTGGTTTGTTTTGCAAAAGGTTACCAAAAAAATAATATATGTACTGCATTATTTAATTATATTATATTAAATTATATTAAATATGTAAATAAATTTAAATATTATTACATTATAATTTTAATCCATGACCATTTCCAGCTATAACATTAAAATAATTTAATTTATGTATATCAGCATTTATTATTTTTTAAACTTTCTGATCATAAGTGACATGCAATAAATGTATAACGTAGACTTACGAAACAGTACAAAGCAAAATCATTTCAATTGTGACATTATGCTGATGATTTAAAGCAATACGAACTTAATAAAAAATATGTCAATATATT
>NW_017259380.1:0-904 GCF_001594045.1 Atta colombica
AAAAAATTTAAATAAATTAATATAAATAATCATAAATAATATTTGGTTCATCAATTTTTATTTATCTCATCTTCCATCTTATTTTTTATTATCTCCAATAAAACTAACTTAAATAAAGAAAAAATATCCATATTTGAATGAGGATTTAACCCATCATCTAGGGCTCGATTATCTTTTAGAACGCAATTTTTTATTATTGGACTAATCTTCTTAATTTTCGATATTGAAATTGCTCTTCTTCTTCCATTAATTTTTATCTCAATAAATATTAATCCCTTTTAATATTTTTTACTCATTTACATTTCTATACATTCTAATTTGTAATAATGATCTTTATATTGAATATAATTAATAATCCCTCGATTGAAAAACAATGTAAATTAATAATGAAAATTTTTCCTCCTTTTCTCCTCAACTAAACTAAACTTTTACTACTCTCTTAACAAATAGCAAATCTAATCAAAATTTTTTTTTCTATTAACAAAAAGATATTAGTTAATATATTAGGTGTACAACTTTGCTTCCGCCGTTTTTTTTTCCGAAATTCGAAGCTTTATTGTAAAAAACTGGTTATACATTTATGTTTCAAAGTATTGTCCATCGCTGGCCACTACTTTCTCCCATCTTTCGGGTAGCGTACAAATTCCGCGTCGAAAAAACTGATCATCTTTTGAGGCTATCCACGAATCGATCCAATTTTTTATTCTTCATAAGACCGAAAGTGCTGGTCAGCCAGGCCGTGTGCCATTGATCGAAACAAGTGATAGTCAGAGGGAGCAACATCTGGAGAATACGGCGGGTGGGGTAGGACTTCCCATTTCAACGTTTCCAAGTATGTCTTGATCACTTTCGCAACATGGGGTCGAGCATTGTCATGCTGCAAAATCACTTTATCGTGTCTCTC
>NW_017259380.1:1140-1568 GCF_001594045.1 Atta colombica
AACCCATTTTTCGTCCCCAGTCACAATGCGATGCAGAAATCCCTTCCGTCTTTGCCTTTCAAGCAGCTGTTCACAAGCAAACAAACGCCTTTCAACATCTCTCGGCTTCAATTCGTACAGCACCCAATTTCCTTGCTTCTGAATCATTTCTATGGCTTTAAGGCGTTTTGAAATGGCTTGTTGAGTCCCAATGATCGTGCCCAATTCTTCTTGATTTTGACACGAATCTTGCTCAAGTAATGCCTCCAATTTTGCATTTTCGAAAACCTTCTCTCTTCCACCGCTATGCCGGTCTTCGACATCAAAATCACCGTTCTTGAAGCGTTGAAACCTCTCACGACACGTTCACTAATAGCTGCCTCGCCATAAGTATTTGAGAGCATTCGATGAGCCTCAGCCGCAGATTTCTTCATATTGAAGCAAAAAAT
>NW_017259380.1:2778-5078 GCF_001594045.1 Atta colombica
TTATTATATTTTAAAATATTTATTATTATAATAATATTATCATCAATTTATATTTTTCTTTATATCCTATATAATAAAATCAACACAATTTCCAATATTATATGAAATATCCCCACGTTTATTCAAAAAAATATTATTTTCCTTACTTTTTACGTCTATTAAAATAAAAATAATAAAAAAATTACTAAAATAATTAATCACTCTCTAATTAACCTCCCCTCACCTATTAATAACTCCTACTGTTGAAACTTCGGTTTCTTACTTGATATTTTCCTCTCGTAATTCAAATCATCAGGAGACTTTTTCTTTTAAATTCATTACTGCCCTAATATTTCAATTGCCTTCAATAGAATCATTCATATTATCCAAAATGTACCTAATCGCTGAATCATACGTAATATCCATATAAATAGAATGTCTTTTTTCTTTATCTGAATATATCTACACATTGAACGAAATAATTATTACAACACTTTTAACTTAACATATACTTGAATATCTGGTGTAACAATTTTCTGACTTTCAATAGTTACAGCTTTCTTTGGCTATGTACTGCCTTGAGGACAAATATCATTCTGGGGAGCTACAGTAATTATTAATCTTATATCAACTCCGTATATAGGAAATATATTAGTCATATGAATTTGAGTTGGATTTCCAATTAATAATTCTATATTAAACCGATTTTTCTCCTTTCACTTCATTCTACCTTTCATTATTCTTTTATTTATTATATTCCATCTATTCTTTCTACATCTTACAGGATCTTCAAATCTTACGGGAACAAATAGAGATCTTTATAAAATCCCATTCCGTCCCTACTATACCTTTAAAGATCTATTAGGTTTTAATGTTATATTATATATTTTTTCTTCTTATTATCCTTCAATATCCTTATATATTTAGTGATTCTGATAATTTTACCCCTGCTAATCGTTTAGTCACACATATCCATATCCAACCTGAATGATACTTCCTTTTTGCCTATGGTATTCTCCGGTCTATCCCTAATAAACTTTAGTAATTGCCCTTATTATATCAATTTTAATTTTATAATTCACCTCATTAAATCTATTTACTCCCATCCTTCATGTATAATTCTATCTAATCAACTAATACTTTGAATAATTATTAATACATTTATTCTCTTAATTTGAGCAGGCGCCCAATTAATTGGGGATCCATATATCCTTATTAATCAAAACATTACTATAACTTATTTCTTATTTTTTGCCCTCTTGCCCCTAAACTATAAAATATGAAAATTTATTATTTATTTATAAATATCTTATTCTTTATCTTTCCTCCCAAATAGTAATTACTAAATAATTACTTAAATCACATTCTTAAACAGCCCCTTAACTCACATCTTCCCCTGTTCCCGCATTACCATAAAACTTAAACTTTTATCCTTATCTTACCCTATTCTATTAAATCTCTCTAACCTAATTAATTCTTTATATTATCTATACATAATTTATTACATTATTTATTAGCTATTAACTATATTTTATTATTTTTAATTTACAACTGATAATTTCCATTATTATATATTACTCTATTAAATTATTAGGTGTACAACTTTGCTTTCGCTGTTTTCCTATAGATGGCTTTAGCGGTAGGTGGTGGTCGAAATAAATAGATCATAGACGTCATACAATAAACTTGTGCATCTGTCAACATAACCCCATAGAAACATTAATCGATTTGTGTCTGCATCATAAAGTTATTCTCGATTGAAAATGTTAGTTTACGAGACAAATTCTCGTCATTTGCGGGAGGTTTTAATTTCTTGCTTCAATATGAAGTAATCTGCGGCTGAGGCTCATCGAATGCTCTCAAATACTTATGGTGAGGCCGCTATTAGTGAAAGAACGTGTCATGAGTGGTTTCAACGCTTCAAGAACGGTGATTTTGACGTCCAAGGTCATGCTCTGTATTTGCTGGGATCAGCTCGGTGTAGAGTATTATGAACTGTTAAAACCGACTGAAATAATCACAGGCGATCGGTATCGAACACAATTGATGCGTTTGAGCATTGAAAGACAAACGGCTGCAATACAACGAGAGACACGATAAAGTGATTTTGCAGCATGACAATGCTCGACCCCATGTTGCGAAAGTGATCAAGACATACTTGGAAACGTTGAAATGGGAAGTCCTACCCCACCCGCCGTATTCTTTAGACGTTGCTCCCTCTGACTATCACTTGTTTCGACTATCAATGGCACACGACCTGGCTGACCAGCACTTCCGGTTTTATGAAGAAGTAAAAAATTGGATCGATTCGTGGATAGCTT
>NW_017259380.1:5178-5529 GCF_001594045.1 Atta colombica
ATGACCAGTTTTTTTCGACGCGGGATTCGTACGCTACCCGAAAGATGGGAGAAATAGTGGCCAGCGATGGACAATACTTTGAATCATAAATATATAACCAGTTTTTTACAATAAAGCCTCGAATTTCGAAAATAAAACGGCGGAAGCAAAGTTGTACATCTAATATATAAATATCCCGTCTAACAACTTATCTTAGAAATTTATTCGTATTATTTACAACATCTAAATCATTTAAATATATTCAAAATTAATGATCCTGAATAAGTTTATCCTTTGAAAACATATTAAAAAATTTAAATTTTTTATTAATTTATTATTATATACTAATATTATTTTTATTTTTACTGATTA
>NW_017259380.1:5694-10560 GCF_001594045.1 Atta colombica
TATATATATATATATATATACACATTAAATTAATCTCTTCAATTACTATTTTTAAAATACTATTTTTATTCTTTCCCCTACTTACTAATCCCTTCTTACATAAATACAAATATAAACTTGAATATCAAAATGAAAATCATAAAATTTAAAATAAAAGGTAAAATAATCTTTCAACATAAATATATTAACTCATCATACCGCATTCGTGGTAATATCCCACGTATTAAATTAATTAAAAATGCTATCAAATTAATATACAACCACGATCATCATAATCCAATTAAATTGGTAAATATTCCCACTATTAACATTACATAAGAAAAATAATCTTATCATATAAAATCAAAGCAAACACCTCTCTAAAATACTCCATATTAAACCTTGGAACAAACTCTGACTCAACAAAATCTATCGGCCTACGATTCAATTCCGCTGACACTCTTACAAAAAATACCAAAAATAATGGACTTAATTCCATTTCATAAAATCCAAAAAAGAATATCTTTCCCATAAAATTATCAAAACCAAAAAAATTATAATTAAACTATTCTTATATGATGAAGTTTGTGAAATAGTTCGCACAGCTCCAATTAAAGAATATATAGAATAAAAAAATCACTCTATAAATATAAATATATAACCAATAAATGTTAAAAAATAATTAAAATTAATAAAGAATAATTTAAATAATAAATATTATTAATATATCTTTTCGGCCCAGATAGCTACTAAACGGTAAATCCATCCACATTCGTTGCAGATATGACCTCTAAACGGAAATTTAGGCAACTTTCTACCCAGACATGGCCACTAAACGGTAAATCCGGACAATTTCGGCCCAGATATGTACACTAAACCGTAAATTCGTCCAATTTCGACCCAGATATGGACTCTAAACAATAAATCCGGCCATTTTCGGAATAGATATGGGCTCTAAACGGTAAATCTACTTTCGGTCCTGATATGGCCACTAAACGGAAAATTAGGTTACTTTCTGCCCAGATGTGTCATCTAAACGATAATTACGACCACTTTCGGCTGAATATGTCTTCTAAACTTAAAATCAACTCAATTATGGCCCAGAAATGATATATAAAATGTAATTCCGACCACATTCGGCCAGATTTGGCCTCTAAACGATAAATATGGCCATTTTCGGGTCAGGCTTCGAAACGGTAAACCCAGCCAGTTTCGACCTAGATATCGCCTCTTAACGATAAATTCGGAAATTTTCTGCACAGATATGGCCTATAAACAATAATCCGCGGCCACTTTCGATCGAGATATGGCCTCTAAACCGTAAATCCAAATATTTTCGGCCCAGAAACGACATCTAGAAGGTAAACGTTGTTCAAGACACATCCTCTAAACGGTAAACCCCGGCCAATTTCGGCCCAGACAAGGCCTCTAAACGGTAAATCAGGCCACTTTCGTCCCAGATATAGACTCTAAACGGTAAATCCGACATTTTCGGAATAAATATCACCTCTAAACGGTAAATCCGGTCATTTTGACCCCAGATATGTCACCTAAACGGAAATTTTGACCACTTTCTGCTTATATATAGCCTGTAAAAGGGAAATTCGGCCACTTTCGGCATAGAAATGTCATCTAAACGATAAATCAGGGTTACTTCCGGATTAGATATGTCTTTAAATGGTAAATACGGCCACATTCCACGCAGATATGGTCTCTAAACGATAAATCCACATTCGTTGTAGATATGGCCTCTAAATTGTAAATCACGCCATAATCGAACAAGATATGACTTCTAAGCAATAAATCTAGCCACTTTCGTTCCAGATATGGCCTTTAAATAGTAAATACATTCACTTTTGGCCTAGAAAGGTTATCTAAATGGTAAATCCAGTCTATTTCGGCCCAGGTATGTCCTCTAAACAATAAATAAAGCCACTTTCGCACATTCCCAGATATGGACTCTATCCGGTAAATTAGGTCACTTTCGGCTAAAATATGGCCTCTAAACTGTATATCCGGCACTTTCGGCACAGATATTTCCTCTATACTATAAATTCGGCAACTGTCGCCCATATATGGCACCCAAACGGTAAATCACGCCATTTCCGTCCCAGATATTGCATCTAAACGCTAAATCCATCCGTTTTCGTTCCAGATATGGCTTCTAAACGGACAATCCATCTACTTTCGGCCCAGATATTGCATCTAAACGGTAAAACTTGTCACTTTCGGTTCAGATATGTCATCAGAACGGTAAAACCGGCCACTTTCGATCCAAATACGGCTACTAAACGGTAAATTCGTTTATCTTCGGCCCAGATATGACTTCTAAACTATAAATCCGCCTACTTTTGTAATAGGTTAATTCTCTAAACAGTAAATTCGACCACTTTCGGCCCAGATATGATCTCTAAACGATAAATCCGCCCACTTTGGGTCCGAACATAGCATGTAAACGGTAAATCCGATCATTTTCGACCCAGATACGGACACGGAACTGTAAATCCGGTCATTTTAAACACAGATATGACCTTTAAACGGTAAATCCGCGCACTTTCTGCCTATATATGTCCTCTAAACGATAAAATCTGCCATTTTCAGCCTTGATGTGGCATCTAAACGGTAAATCCGGTCACTTTCGGCCCAAAATTGCCTCTAAATAGAAAATTCGACTGCTTTCGGTCTACATATGATCCCTAAACGGTAAATCCAGCCACTTACTAACCAGATATGGCTTCTAAATGAAAATTTAGGCCACTTTTTGCACATATATGTTCTCTAATTAGAAAATTCAGCCTTTTTTTGGTACCAGATATGGCTCCTAACCGGTAAATTGGGCCAATTTCATCCAAAGTATGGCCTTTAAAAGGTTAATATGTCCACTTTCAGCCCAGATATGGCCTCTATACGGTAAATCAGTCCACTTTCGGACTATATATGGCTTCTGAACGGTAAATTAGATCATTTTCAGAACAAACAACCTTTAAAAGAAAATCCGACCACCTTCGATCCAGATACGCTCTCTAAAAAGTTATTCCGGGCTCTTTTGATCCAGATATGACCACTAAACGGAAAACGGCCACTTTCGGCCCGGATATGACCGCTAAACCTAAAATCGTGCAACTTTCGGCACGGATATGACTCCTAAACTGTAAATCGGGCCACTTTCGATCCAGATATGGCATCTAAACGGAAAATTAGGTCACTTTTTGCACAGATATATCCTCTACACGGTAAATCCAACCACTTTCGCCTCAGGTATGGCCTCTAAACGGCAAATCCGTCTATTTTCAACCCAGATATGGCCTTTAAACTGTAAATCCGTCCAATTTTGGCCCAATTATAGCCTCTATATATACGATAAATCCGTCCACTGTCGGACCAGATTTGGTCTTTAAACATTAAATACGGATATTTTCGGCCTAGAAACGACACCTACAAGCTAAAGCCGGCCACCTTCGGTCAAGACATCCTCTAAACGGTAAATTCGTCCACTTTCATTTCAGATATGGCTTCTAAACGGTAAATTCAGTCACTTTCAAACCATATAAGGCCTCTAAACCACGCCACTATCGGTTCAGATAAGATCTCTAAATAGTAAATCCAGTCAATTTCCGCCCAGATATGGCCTCTTAACGGTAAATGTAGCTGGCACTTTCGTCCCAGATATGATTACCGAACGGTAAATCCGTTTATTTTCGTCCAAGATATGACTTCTAAATTGTAAATCCGGCCACTTCCGTACGTGTTACGGACACTAAATGGAAAACCCGACCATATTCGGCCCAGATATGGCTTCTAAACGGTATTTACCATTTAGGGGTCATATATATAGGCCGAAAGTGGACGAATTTAGGGTTTAATTGTCATTTCTGGGCCGAGAGTTGCAGGATTTACCGTAAAGAGGCCATACCTGGGCCGAAAGTGACCGGATTTATCATTTAGATGCCATATCTGGACCGAAATTGCTCGGTTTATCGTTTAGAAGCCATATTTGGGTCGAAAGTGGACGGATTTACCGTTTAGAGGCCATGTCTGGGCCGAAATTGGCCGGGTTTACCGTTTAGTGGCCATGTCTGGGTAGAAAGTTGCCTAAATTTCCATTTAGAGGTCATATCTGCAACGAATGTGGATGGATTTATCGTTTAGTAGCTATCTGGGCCGAAAAGATATATTAATAATATTTATTATTTAAATTATTCTTTATTAATTTTAATTATTTTTTAACATTTATTGGTTATATATTTATATTTATAGAGTGATTTTTTTATTCTATATATTCTTTAATTGGAGCTGTGCGAACTATTTCACAAACTTCATCATATAAGAATAGTTTAATTATAATTTTTTTGGTTTTGATAATTTTATGGGAAAGATATTCTTTTTTGGATTTTATGAAATGGAATTAAGTCCATTATTTTTGGTATTTTTTGTAAGAGTGTCAGCGGAATTGAATCGTAGGCCGATAGATTTTGTTGAGTCAGAGTTTGTTCCAGGGTTTAATGTGGAGTATTTTAGAGAGGTGTTTGCTTTGATTTTTATAACTTTTATATGATATGATTATTTTTCTTATGTAATGTTAATAGTGGGAATATTTATCAATTTAATTGGAATATGATGATCGTGGTTGTATATTAATTTGATAGCATTTTTAATTAATTTAATACGTGGGATATTACCACGAATGCGGTATGATGAGTTAATATATTTATGTTGAAAGATTATTTTACCTTTTATTTTAAATTTTATGATTTTCATTTTGATATTCAAGTTTATATTTGTATTTATGTAAGAAGGGATTAGTAAGTAGGGGAAAGAATAAAAATAGTATTTTAAAAATAGTAATTGAAGAGATTAATTTAATGTGTATATATATATATATATATA
>NW_017259380.1:11146-12766 GCF_001594045.1 Atta colombica
AATAATATATAATAATGGAAATTATTGCTTGTAAATTAAAAATAATAAAATATAGTTAATAGCTAATAAATAATGTAAAAAATTATATATATATAATATAGTAAAGAGTTAATTAAGTTAGAGAGGTTTAATAGAATAGTGTAAGATAAGGATAAAAGTTTAAAATAATGCGGGAACAAGGGAAGTTGGGAGTTAAGGAGCTGTTTAAGAATGTGATTTAAGTAATTATTTAATAATTACTAATTGGGGGGAAAGATAAAGAATAAGAAATTTATAAATAAATAATAAATTTTCATATTTTATAGTTTAGGGGCAAGAGGGCAAAAAATAAGAAATAAGTTATAGTAAGGATTTTTGACTAATAAGGATATATGAATCCTCAATTAATTGGGCGCCTGACCAAGTTAAGAGAATAAATGTATTAATAATTATTCAAAATATTAATTGTTTAGATAGAATTATACATGAAGGATGGGAGTAAATAGATTTAGTGAGGTGAAGGGTATATAAAATTAAAATTGATATAGTAAGGGCAATTACTAAAGTTTATTAGGAAAAGACCGGAGAATAGCATAAGCATAAAGGAAGTTCATTCAGGTTGAATATGTATGTGCGACTAAACGATTAAAAGGAGTAAAATTATTTGGGTCTCTGAATATAGAAGAGTATTGAAGGATAATAAGAAGAAAAATATATAATTAAATATATAACATTAAAACCTAATAGATCTTTAAAGGTAAAGTAGGGGTGAAATGGGATTTTATAAAGATCTCTATTTATTCCCGTAAGATTTGAAGATCCTGTAAGATGTAAAAAGAATAGATGGAATATAATAAATAAAAGAATAATGAAAAGTAGAATGAAATGAAAGGAGGAAAATCGGTTTAGTGTAGAATTATTAATTGAAAATCCATCTCAAATTCATATGACTATTGTATTTTCAATATACGGGATATATGATTAGTTGATATAAGATTAGTAATTACTGTAGCTCCCCAGAATATTTGTCCTCCAGGGAGTACATAGCCAAGGAAAACTATAGCTATTGAAAGTAAGAAAATTGTTACTCCAGATTCAGGTATATGTTAAGTTAAAAGAGTTGTAATAGATATTTCGTCCAATGTGTAAGTATATTCAGATAAAGAAAAAAGAAGCTCCATTTATATGGATATTACGTATGATTCAGCGATTAGGTACATTTTGGATAATATGAATGATTCTATTGAAGGCAATTGAAATATTAGAGCAGTAATGAATTGAGAGAAAAAGTCCCCTGATGATTTGAATTAATAGAAAAATATCAAGTAAGGAACCGAAGTTTCATCAGTAGGAGATATTAATAGGTGAGGGGAGGTTAATTAGAGAGTGGTTAATTATTTTAGTAATTTTTTTCATATTTTTATTTTAATAGATGTAAAAAGTAAGGAAAATAACATTTTTTTGAATAAATGTGGGGGTATTTCATATAATATAGGAAATTGTGTTGATTTTATTATATAAGATATAAAGAAAAATATAAATTGATGATAATATTATTAAAATAATAAATATTTTAAAATATAATAACTAAATAAGATAGAGGATTTTATATATAATTTAATAATTAATATTTTTAAATTT
>NW_017259380.1:14533-14974 GCF_001594045.1 Atta colombica
TATATATATATATGGGATAACTGTGAAGTTGAGATTAATAGCGAGAATTATATGTAGTTATTACTTTACTTTTTGATTTTTAATAATTTATATGGCCTTTTCTATTAAAATACGTATTTATTTATTTAATGTTTGATTACCTAAGACTCATGTTGAAGCCCCGGGTATACGGGTCAATAGCTTTAGCTGGCGTATTATTAAAAATAGGATGGTTACAAGTTAATTTGATTAATAGAGATATAAAGTTGGAGTTAAATATGGATATATTATTTTTAGGGTAAAAATTATTGTGGGAATTTCATGTTTAGTTCAGGTTGATATAAAAAGAATAGTAGCCTTATTCATCCGTAGTTCATATAAATTTAATGTTATACAGATTAACTTTTTATACAGTAGGAATATTAGGAAGGTATGTAATGATAATTTCTCTTGAACTGTGTT
>NW_017259381.1:0-4682 GCF_001594045.1 Atta colombica
TATATGTGCTCACATTCTGCAATAGTTCACTTTTTTTGTTAATTTTGTCACCAAATTTTTCTTTAATAAAACCAATTTTTTTGAAGGCTTCATTCTATTTTTATGGAAGGCCTCATTACCATCCTTATTTCTTTCAAAACTATTGTGCAGTGATGCTATTTTTCTAGACAGTGTCCAAAGAAATAAATGTTTCGTAATTTTGAGTTTTTAGAATCTATTGAATAACCTTGACGAATGTAATCGTTAAGTTTTAAATTTAAATATTGATTATTGTTAATCAAAGTATAAATGGGGTGTTATAACTATCTTCTTCTCTACTTTATTATGCATTTTAGTCGCAGAGAGTGAGATGGAGAAATCACAGATTCAATAGAATTTTGCTGCATGTAAAAACATTTGATCTAAGATCATTACAAAATAGAATCAGTTTCATTGACATTACTAACGCGTTGATAGTAAAAAATCATGTGCAGGATGATTATAATCCGAATAAAATTAAATTTGAAATTTCCACTATATTAGAATTCATTTTTAGCTGCTACTTTGCATTGAAGTAAGCGAATGCGTGAATGAAATTTCAAAGTAGTTAGGTCGATTATGAATATTATGGAGTATAAGTGAAGGGCAACGATCACTGAAAGTTTGAGCGCTGGAAAGACGTCAAGAGAAATAATATTTTTCAGATGTCCAAAATCAACGATCTATGATATTGTCAAGAGGTGTGTGGCTTTAGAGGAATCCAAGGAAGGCAATAAAGAAACACGCGAGGGAAAAAACAACAAGGACTCTAGAATTCATCCAAAAGCTCAAGAACTTATTTTGGGAGATCCAAGGATTTCGATTAGAAAATTGGCGGCCGTTTTAAAAAAGAGTTATTCGAACATCGGATTGTTGAAGAAAATTTGAGATATATTTAAGACTGTATGACGTATACCTCAAATCTTCTTCAAAAATCCAACAGACCTTTGAACAGGTCTCTTTCAAAACGGCTGCCAATTTCTTAATTCGAAGTTCTTGGATCTTCAAAATGAGCTTTTGAGATGAATTTTAGAATCCTTGTTGTTTTTTCGCATGTTCTTCTTTGCCGGAGAACTTTCCTTGGATTCCTCTAAATCCGCACATCTCTTGACAACATCATAAACCGTTGATTTTGGACATCCGAAAAACTTCTCTCTTGGCATCCTTCCAGCGCCCTTTCAGAGATCGCTATCCTTCGCTTATTCTTCATGATATTCATAATCGATTTGATACTTTGAAGTTAGAAATGTTTCATTCACGCGTTTATTTATTTCAATGCAAAGTAGCAGCTACAGGTAAATTCTAATATGAAAATTTCAAATTTAATTTTGTCCGGCTTACTCTGTACATTAATATCATGAATGTTTCGATTATATTATTGCATCAAATATATTATTAGAAGTAGATAACCAGTGGTGAATTCTTTAGTATTTTATAATATAGATGAAATTAGATGCAATTTTATAGTGTTGTATGTAGAGAACTGCATTATTTATATGGGTATTATTTCTATGGGTAGATTTTTATATTTAAACACATGTCTTAAATAAATACATATATAGTATGTTGTATTTAAAAGAATAAACAGCATTTTAACTAGGCTAATCTCAAGATCACTTCAAAATAAATAATATTTTAAATCCCATGAAATCGTCTCCTTTATTATAATGATCTGCAAACAATCGCAAACTTATTAATTTTCATAAAATATTATACAGTAATATATTATATTTTTGTTTCGCTACGATCGAGCGAAATAATTTTTGCTCGATCATGGCGAAATATAAATAATGTTGCAATATAATATTTTACAAGATATTGAAATAAAGATTATCTATTGGAAGTTTGCGGAAATCCACTGTAAATTAAATATACACCGTAAACTATTCAGGTTTCTTCTGCATATACCTACAATGCATTGTGTTGCAGCTTCGAGGAGGGAAAATCGGACAAGGAGATTCTGGACAACTTATTACAATCGACTCGTTACGACAAGCGGCTTCTGCCGCCGGTCCAAGGTACAAAGAGGCTTCCATTCCACTGCCAAAGTCAAGGCAACTAAATTTTCACCTTTATATCCAAATGATCCTCGATCATCCAGAGCACCTCAAAAATCATCGGCATACCAAGAGCACTGCTACCACAGCATCATATTATCACACTGCTCACTCCTCATCGTAAGAGTATTTCTTGTAAATCGATGTATTTTAAAAAAATGACGTGAGGAAAGTGTACAAACAAATAGAAAGAAAAAAGATAGGATTCGTGATATGTTATAGGAAGGCACAACGAATAATTTAAAACCGCTCTTCTTCTATTCAAATTGTGGTTAAATTCTCCCATTTCACTTGCTCGTGAAGAAAAAAAATTTAGGTATACTGATCTTAAAATGTCTTTATCAATTTTAAAAAGATTCGAATTTAAAGGAAACTAAGTTCAAAATATCTTAATGCAAACTATATTAATGCAAACTTATAAGGTTTTAAAATATGATCAAATTAAATTAGAAGTACATTAAATAATATTTATTATAAGTCAGAATATATATGTGGAATAATGGTTCCAACGATAATGAGGGATACATCATAGACATGACAAATTGTAACATTTGTACACATATATATGCAAATGTAATCCGTACATTAGAGTCCGACCGAAATCACAATTTGATCTCTGTCGAAACCAAAAACGAATATTCGATTGTCACTTCTGTTTTGGCTGAAAACTTAGATAAGTTTTACTAAGAGAGAGAGAGAGAGAGAGAGAGAGAGAGAGAGAGAGAGAGAGAGAGAGAGAGAGAGGGGGGGGGGGGGAAAAAAGAAGCTAATGAAGTCACATTTTTTTCGGCTAGAATCGAAATCGACATTTTGAATTAATTCTACAGAGATCATATGATTTTCAGAAATCATATGACAAATTTATGTACGCTTTAAAAAACAAGATTTTATCAAAATATCTAATTATAATAATATATGTATAATAATATTGCATTCTCACTTTTAAAGAAATCAAGTCACAGTTATTATTAGGATCGCATCAAATTCACATTGTCTTAAGTTTATTAGTCAACGAATTAATAATTAAAATCGAACAGTTGTTTTTTGAACGCCGGCGCGTTGCAATTTGTACAGTTTCGGTTTAACCACCGAAATTTTCTCTTAATTTTGATCGAAACCAAAATCAAATCAAAATCCTGAGTTTTTACCGAAACTGACCGAAACCGAAATTTTGATCGAACTCTATCATACATTATATACAGTGTATCCAATCATCCGCAATCAGGACACACTACTGCATTATCAGATTAAGTGTTTTGTCCCGACTGTATCGATCCTATCCGGGAAAAATGATCCACGCATGATTGTACACGATTATATGCATATGCAAAATCATGCATTAAATAATATGTAATTTAGAATTCTAATGTATGATCGCATATGATAATTAGAGCCCAGATGTTTGGGCTCGATTTCGGATTGCGCGCGGAGACCCGCTGCGCGAGTGATTAGGCTGCTTGCTGAGATGAGTGTTGCAAGGAAGATACGATTGAATCCGATCTATCCGAATACGATATATATGTATATCGAGCTGGTGTGTGGCATATCTACTACCCGTGTAGAAAAGTACTACTGCGCAATAATATTGTATACATGTATTTTATGAGGCATTATTACACTATTACATTACAGCAATAATATAATGCGTAATAGTGCAGTGGTGCATAATAGTGTATTTTTTATAGGTAAGGACGTATTCTGCACTGAGTTAGTTATTTTAGTTTATTTTTTTAAATGTTGGCAGTCCCATAACTAAAAAGAAAAGTGTTCTGAACTCATTACATTATAACCTACAAATTATTTAATTATTGTCTGTATACGTGAGTCAAGTATTGTTAGTAAAAATAAAAAGGAAAAGATAGCAAAAATATAGTAAATATAAATACTACTACAATAGTGTAGTAGTACAGTAATGATATAGTGCTGTAGTACAATGCCTCAAAATACTCCTAGTGCTCAGTAGTACTTTTCCGCAAGAGAAGGCTTGAAAGTTACAGTACCGCCGGCATTAGCATGCTCAAGGTATCCAATGGCTAAAACTTCTTGAATGTTGTTGAAGATCATGACCTGGATATCATTTATCAAGAGCAAAGCCAATGAAAATTGTACCTCTTATTTTTATTTTTATGTAAACATTTTTAGTGCAAAAATGAAAATAAGAGGAATAATCTCCAATGACCTTGATCTTGATTTGTTCAGGACATGATTCGAATAATATGATCCCGAACAACAAGAGGTTTTAACTGTCGGACACTTTGCGTAATGCTTCTTTCAAGCATCATAACTTAAAAAATATTTAATAAAAAAATATTTTCTTACAATGTTTTGAAAAGTTCTCAATACCTATTAGATTCTGCCATCAAAAATAAGATGTTCTATTAAAAAAAATTGACCTTGATCTGACCTTGGCAATGCCTAGGTCAAATCAATAATACCTTCTTACATCTCTCCGAGTCATACAACTTTTGTTTGAAACATTTTTCCGATAGATATTTTTGCGGTACATACTATCTATCATAGTTTTCAAGAAATCTTGAATGCATTATTTAAAATGGGACATCTTGTATATAAAATTATATATAATTATGTATAAAATTATATAAAATT
>NW_017259381.1:4782-6604 GCF_001594045.1 Atta colombica
TTTGTTTTTATTTATTTTTTTATATTATATATATATTTAGAAAAAAAAAATAAAACAAATTTGTTAGTTACAATTGACTTTTATGATTATGATGAGTTATGACGCCCAACGGGTTTGAAATACTTATCGGTTTAGTTACGGGTTAAGAGGTTGTCAACATCCAGAAAAAAATAAGTTATACTAATCTAATTCGAATACACCCTGAATGAAAATAAAGCGCGCAGAGACTCTACTTTTTTGTATTAATTCGAGATCACGGAAGAATTCTTTTCTTCGAAATGCCTAATCTTTACAGAAAAAGTTAGTCTCAATGTTAATTAAATCGACAAAATTATGTATAATGCTTTTACAGAGCTGGATCGACTTTGTTGCAAGAGTTGTTCTATGTATGTGCATAAAATAAATTGATATATAAATCGGCACGAGTAAATTGACGAACACAAAACAATATGTTTATCGATCAATTTATTTGCAAATTCTGCCTCCACGATTATTGGAAATAACAAAAAGTTAAAATATAATAAACAAAAAAGTTTTCACAAAAATTATGCTTTTCTGGCTATTAATATTTCGACAGAGAAATTAAATAACAAAATTCTAAATTATATAACTTTCCTTAAAAACAGACGCAACATTTTCAGAAGTATCTATAATACAAAAAAATTATACAGAATCATATTATACTGAAGTAATATGCCAAACTTACAATTCTGTTGCGAAAAAGGATATATCTGAATATCTGAATATCAGTAGAAATTACGGATGTATAAAAGTGTCGTAAATTTCATCGTAAGTTTATCGATACATTGTATTCTGATCTTTTCTATAAAATTTATCTTCTTTATTAAGTAATGTTCGAAAAAAAATATAATGAAATAATTGTAAAAATTATTCACGAATTTTTGGAACAATTATGGTCTGCTGAAACAAAATTACGAAAAAATAATTATTTGTATTGCACGGTGCTGCTTAGATGAAGAAAGCAGAAAAAGCTTTTCTGTATCACGTTTCTTTAGAAAATTCACGTTATTTTGTTATCTGCTGATATTAACATGGATTACGCTGAATAAGTTAAATATACATACAAATATACAAACATACTGATAATTTCAAAAACAAAAAGATCATTTCGTAAAGCTCTATATAAAATGGAGTTATTTAAAATAATGCTATACTGACTGTTCCTTCGCTAACTCACAACTTGTTGAGGATACTTAGAGAGGTCCTTCCAAATATCATATTCTTCCAATTGAAATTTTACAGGTAATATTATTACAATATTTAGTGATTATTTATGAGAATACAATCTTCGAGTTTTCTATAATTTAAAAGTGTAATAATCCAGAACACGCATTATTACCGACAGTATTTGTCAGCTGGACACCATTGCAATGGCCTTTAGCTAAGACGTGATGCGCCCGCAGTCTTGTTAACATAACATGTAAACATAAACATAAGTGGTGATAGTAAAATCTATGGCACAAGATGCTTTTTTTCTTGCTGATTTAGCTGATAAATCCGTTGCGTGCTGCTTTGTCGTTTGCATTGCGTATTGCTGCTTGTGGATGGAAGTGCTCCTAGTGTTATGAGTTCACATGTGTTAACTCACTTGCGAGTTAGCTTAATGCTTGATGAACAATACACACACGTACACATGTAAGATATAATATACAATAATATAAGAATTAAATGAGACATAAGAGAAAATGAATCACAAAAAATATATATATATTTTTTTATGTTCTATTGCTGTATAATATATGTATAATGTATACATATGTTTAATATATGTATATGTATAATGTATAATATATAATATGTA
>NW_017259381.1:6704-13708 GCF_001594045.1 Atta colombica
GTATCTCAAAAAGGAGTCGCATTGAAGACGTAGAATGGGTTAAAGGAAACAAAAAAGTCTTACCATTTTGAGATATTCGCTGTAGTTTTTGAATTAAAAAAGGAAACGTCTAAGCTAATGTACAGTGAAGCTGCTGCGAGAATGGCACGGCCCATCGCGCTTCATTCGACAGCGCCGCTGCCGCCGCCGCGGCAAAAAAAATATTATATGAAGTGTATCTGAATAAAGAATAGCACTGTATGATTAGTGGGTGTTCAGACACCCTGTATAAATGGACATATTTCGTACATAATTATAATGGGTCTTTCAATAAGGACGCTCGATTTTTAAATGTAAATAAAACAAGTTGTGTGTGAGATATCCACTCAATTTTTTTTTTATTTCAAAGAATATTTTATGGCATTAAGTATGGAATATAACGTCGTTCAAATGTCCACCGTGGCTTCACTTGATAACACGTATTCGGGCGGTCCAATTTTCGATGACTTTCTCGCATAAATCTAGCTGAATTTACTGGATGGCGTTTGTTATGTTGACTTTGAGAGCAATTGTTTGCGGTTTATTGACCTATATGCGTATAGATCTGCGATTTAAAATAGTCCCAAAGCAAGAAGTCTAAAGGCGTTAAATCGCACGATCTCGGTGGCCAGTTCACGTCGCCGCCGCGCGAGATAACCATGCCCTCAAATTGCTCGTGCAGAATGTCCATCGTGGCATGCGGTGTATGACACGTTGGGCCATCTTGTTGGAACCACATGTTATCGGTATCCATATCATCCATTTTAGGCCACAAGAAGTTGCTTATCATCAATCTATATCATTGACGATTATGGCAATGCCCGCTTCATTTTGGAAGAAGTACGGACCGATTCCGCCAGACCAAAATCCGCAACAGTGACTTTCTCGGGATGGATTTGGAGGTGTATCTCGCGTGGATTGGTATTGTCCCAAATTCGACAATTTTGCTTGTTCACATATCCATTCATTCAAAAATGGACCTCATCGCTAAAGATGATTTGTTTGGCGAAATTTGGGTTAACTTCCAACTACTCCAGAACCCAATCAGCGAACACACGGCGAACACACGTTGTCTATGGTCCTTTACCTTAAGTTCCTGAGTCAGTTGAATTTTATAGGGGTGCAGACCCAAATCCCGACGCAAAATTCGCCAAGTTGAAGTCGCAGAAAGGCCAAGTTCTTGTGAACGACGAGAAATTGATCGCCTCGGGTTTTCCCGTATGCTCTCACGCACAGCAGCGATGTTTTCAGCAGACCTTGCGTTTCGGTGACGTACTGTTGACTGATTATTTATCGAACCGGTTGACTCGAATTTGGCCACCAAGCGTCAAATAGTCGACTCGGTAGGACGGTTGTGGCGAGGATAAAAATCACATAATGCACGGAACGTTTCTTGAACGGAGCACTGATTTTGATAATAAAATTTTATGATTTGCACACGTTGCTCAACACTATAACCTTCCATGATGATTTGCCATATACTACTAAACAATTCACAACAAATTTGACAGATGTCACATTATGGCTACTACGATCTAACAAATTTCGAGTATATAATATAATTATATAATTATATAAAAAATTGACATATTTTATATACAATTATATATAATTATATAAAATATGTCCATTTATATAATATTTTTTCCCGGATTGTTAAGGTAGTTTGAGCTATTATTTCTACACATTAATTACTTCCTCGTTCAAATTCTTTTTTATTTTTTTTTGTTCCCATTCTCTAGCTGCTATTAACATAAGATAAACCGCAGCTAACTTTTGCCTTCTAATAGCTTCTATTTTTCCTACAAATTTATTCTTATTTTTTTAGATGTTTATTAAGAGTTTTATGTTAAATATTGTCTTCTTCTTGAATGCTATATACCTTTTGTGTAATACATAGAAGGTGTATTATATATTATATTCTAACCTAAATTCTTTACCTACCTAGCAGCAAATCTCGTAAGAAATATAGCACCGGACCTATCATGGAAAACTAGCATGTTAGCATGGCAGTATGCAGTACGCCATGTTTCTAACAACGTAGTCAGCTCGGCTGCTAGCATAACACCTTGCATGCAATCTAGTAGGAAAATAAGCATCGTGTGCAGCCGATTTTGGCATTAGAAATGTAGGTATTCTCATCTGTCATTTTGATTGATAGGTTATAATAGTGACAAAGATAAATGTTATGAAGAGCCCGCTCATCTCAATTTTATAATAAATAAAAAAATGCACTGAATCGATGCGTTTTCAGGTAAAAATAAAATTTGACAAAAAAAAAGTGTCGCTCTGTTTTACGAACCGAGATATTAGTCCTTAATACACACCTTTTTCAGTGAAAAATGACAATGAAATCGATGTCGATTCCATTATTATTTCTCATTGAGATTTAAGTTATTCGCCAGCTTTTTCTTTGAAATATTAAAAGCATCTACCCAAATATCTTCTTTCTATTCCTAAAAAAAATTTGTGAAATAATATTAGGTGTACAACTTTGCTTCCGCCGTTTTCCTATAGATGGCTTTAGCGGTAAGTGGTGGTCGAAATAAATAGATCATAGACGTCATACAATAAACTTGGGCATCTGTCAACATAACCCCATAGAAACATTAGTTGATTTGTGTCTGCATCATAAAGTTATTCTCGATTGAAAATGTCAGTTTACGAGCCAAATTCTCGTCATTTGCGGGAGGTTTTAATTTTTGCTTCAATATGAAGAAAACTGCGGCTGAGGTTCATCGAATGCTCTCATATCAATACTTATGGTGAGGCCGCTATTAGTGAAAGAACGTGAGTGGTTTTAACGCTTCAAGACGTCGAAGACCGTTTGACATCGAAGATCGGCATAGGGGTGGAAGAGAGAAGGTTTTCGAAGATGCAGAATTGGAGGCATTACTTGAGCAAAACTCGTGTCAAAATCAAGAAGAATTGGCACGATCATTGGGAGTGACTCAACAAGCCATTTCAAAACGCCTCAAAGCCATGGTAATGATTCAGAAGTAAGGAAATTGGATGCCGTATGAATTGAGAGATGTTGAACGGCCTTTGTTTGCTTGTGAACAGCTGCTTGAAAAGCAAAGACGGAAGGGATTTCTGTATCGCATTGTGACTGGGGACGAAAAATGGGTTCATTACGATAATCCCAAGCGCAGAAAATCATGGGGAGTTCCCGGCCATGCTTCCACGTCGACGGCCAAACCGAATATTCACGGCTCTAAGGTCATGCTCTGTATTTGGTGGGACCAGCTCGGCGTAGTATATTATGAACTGTTAAAACCGACTGAAACAATCACAGGCGATCGGTATCGAACGGAATTGATGCGTTTGAGCCGAGCATTGAAAGACAAACGGCCGCAATACAACGAGAGACACGATAAAGTGATTTTACAGCATGCTCGACCCCATGTTGCGAAAGTGGTCAAGACATACTTGGAAACGTTAAAATGGGAAGTCCCCACCCGTCGTATTCTCCAGACGTTCTCCCTCTGACTATCACTTGTTTCGATCAATGGCACACGGCCTGGCTGACCAGCACTTCCGGTCTTATGAAGAAGTAAAAAATTGGATCGATTCGTGGATAGCCTCAAAAGATGACCAGTTTTTTCGACGGGATTCGTACGCTACCCGAAAGATGGGAGAAAGTAGTGGCCAGCGATGGACAATACTTTGAATCATAAATGTATAACCAATTTTTTACAATAAAGCCTCGAATTTCGGAAAAAAACGGCGGAAGCAAAATTGTACACCTAAGTTACTCGGACAGTAATGGAGTACTACTACGATTATGGCTCAATAGTTCTGAAAAGTAACTATCGCGTCTATGTGACTTAGAGGCTGTGCATAATCAAGGAATAGGAACAGAGAATAGGAACAGAAACAGAGAATAAGAAGTTTCTGATTGGTTGAAATTCTTATTCTTTGTTCCTATTCTCTGTTTCTGTTCCTATTTTGTTCCTATTTCTTATTCCTAGTATGCAGCCCCTTAAGGCTATATCTATATAACTTGCATAGCCGTATAAATATATGCATAAAGAAAATTATCTAATCGCATTTCTCCTATATAGATGCACGTTAAATGTGATTGGATAATTTTCTTTGTGCATACGTTTATGCAGCTATGCAAGTTTGTGTGGATGTACCCTAAGTCGTGATCAGACTATGCATTAGAAATTGAGATGGAGATTAAGATTGAGATGAAGATTGCTCAATCACTATGAATTGTAATAGCAGTTAAGTTTGAGATCAATAAGAATATCGGGATAGCTAGAATCACAAATAGGTTGAGTGAGATTACTCATGTGATTGAAATACTGGAAGCTTCCTGGTTGAGATTGAGATGAAGATTGGAAAAATAGATAAAACCCTATATATTTCAATCTGCAATTTCAATTTCAGTTATTTCCTTATTCAGTATTTACTTATTCTTTTTACTCGATAATCTTAACGCTTTTTTACAGAGATTAAACATCAATAAAATATGCGCAAGGTTTCTTGTATAATATCGGCGAAATGCTTCATTTCCCGATTATATCTTATGGTCGGATGAGCCTTTACGCCAAATGGTGTGTTTAATTCAAGAAACCATTTGACCTGGCAATTCGAAAATCTACACGCCATTCGCGAGGGTGCCTTTCAATATCGTTAATCAACCAATGTATGTGTGCAGGATCGAGTGGTAAATATTCTTGTAAACTATAAAGAAAATATCTTTTCTTTCATAGTTTTTTCGAATGTATTACAATTGGCAATTTTTAGATCGGTCCTCATTTTTTGCCGCCATGTTTCAACGTACAGGCGTACGGAGAGTTTATAGAAAATGATTTACCGGTGCTTCTCGAGGACATTCTTCTCCATAATCGCCAAACGCTGATTTATCAGTATGCTGGAGCTCCCGCACATTTCTCCCGTCAAACAAGACAAATATTAGACGCGCGTTTTTCGGAGAGATGGATGGGTCGTGGTGATCCGATTACTTAGTCGGCAAGGTCACCAGATTTAAACGTGTTTGATTACTTTGTTTGGGGTCATATAAAAGATTTAATCAAGCATAAGCATGATGATCTTGAACATGAAATACGCGATGAAATCATGGCGGCCTTTAATACTAGTACCGGACATACACCGTGCAACGTGGCAAATAGTTCGAAGAGCCGAATTCTGTTCACAAGCATGAGGAAGGCATTTCGAATAATTGTTAAACAATGAGAGTGGATTAGGCCTACTGGGGAAATCACTTTAAAAAAACCTAGCTATCTACCTCAAGATAGTGTGGAAACGATAGCGTTTCCTTAATACTTAAAATGTTTATATTTTCGGAAGAATATGAGTAGCGTCTGCATTACACATCTCATCGCATTCTGTAGTTTGATTTTTTTTATTACATCCAGAGAAAAATTTCTTCAAAGAAATGTTTCTCTGCTATACGATTAAGAAAACATTTCTTTGATTTGAACGTCATTTCTTTGATTTGAACATAATTTTTTCAAATTGAAGAAATTTGTTCTTTAACCGTGTAGCAAAGAAACATTTGTTTGAATCGAAGAAATCTTTCTGTGGGTGTATAACATAAATATTTAGTAGTTTTTAATTACACTTAATTTTTTTGCTTTGCGAAATGATCTCGTAATTAATAATTAATTGTAAGTCTGTTTCAATGCAAATCCAATATTCTTTCAGCTGAAACTCTTACATATTTGATTTTTTAAATCAAATATTAAATACAATTGAACATATTAATTATGTTTTTATATATCACTGTTAGAAATATTTTAATGAATGAAAAACTTCTCCTTGTATTGTAAGTTCTCCCATGGTTGTACTTCGCCCTCTCCCCGGTCACTTGAATTAGGTTCCATGATCGAAAGTCAGGGCATACGGACGTACATCTTAAAGTGCATCCTTGCACTGACGGTTTGGGTCCTTTAAATTAAAAGTACGTCCGATTCGTGTGTCCGTTTAGGGGAGCACGAGTCAAGGTTTCTACTTCGTCCTCTATTCAATCTCTGGCTCGTTAGGCCTCAGGACGAAGCGAAGTGCCTCACGCGTCGGTTTTTCCCCAGAATTCCAGAGCCTGGACACAATCAAATTGGTCTAATAATTCGGTTTCTGTTGCGTTCATTCCCTCAGTCCTATACATGCGAAGCTTGGATGTAACAGCCAACTTTATAATAAAAATCTCGCACAGATCGATTAATAGACTGACCGATAATTTAATAGACAAACAGATTGATAGATCGATTGACTGATCGATAATCAATCGACAAACAGACTGACAGACTGATTGACGGGGGCTGTGTGAGATTTTATATAGTAAAGATGTTTGTGAAATATGATACCATTCCAAGAAAAGAACCTAGCCTTGATCAAAATTTACACTTCAGCCGAAAAGTGTATTAAGCGATCGAACAATATCATAAATAAATTTCATTTTTATCAGTTATAATTAGATCAATGCGTTATATTAGCAAGCAAAAGTACAACGCCTCTGTCAAAAGTTTATACCTCAGTCAAAAAATATATCACGTGATCGAACGATTCCATGAATAAACTTCAATATTTATCAATTACAATTAGATCATCAGTTATTAGATTATCGCAATCAATATATCAGTGGCAAAAAATACAATGCTTCGAATAAAAGCGTATGCCTTAGCCAAAAAGTATACGAGAAGACGTGTTCGAAAGATTCCATCTCAGCATTTTTGTCACTTGCAGCACTTCGCATTGAAGTGCAATTAAACGTATGAATATCTATTGAACTATCGGGCTAATATCGAACTGCTATCGCACTGTTATCGAACGGCTATCAAACTGATATTTAACAACTGTAAATAGTTATCAGATTAATATTTAATAGCTATAAACAGCTGTCAGACTGATGTTCAACAAAAATAAACAGCTACTAGATTAATATTTAACAGATCAAACTGTTATCGGTCCATTTTCAACTTCATCTACTCTATATATTGTATATATATATATATATA
>NW_017259381.1:13808-29397 GCF_001594045.1 Atta colombica
CATATTTATTTACATCTATTGGTCAGAGTAACGGAAATAAAAATATATTAATGTGACATAATATACGTTTTATTTTAAAAAATCTTACAATTCTTCCTGGCATTGCGACCACCAGTTAAATATTTTAAATACATTTTGCAAAGCACAATTCTCTGCATGTTTCCCACATCGTATAGTATTACAATCATCCAGATTAGTTAAAAATTTCATGTCATAGTAAACTGCATCCAAGGTCTCGATGTACAGCGCTCTCATCGTCCAGAAGAAAGTTCTACAGCCACGTTCGTTTCTCGCGTTCCTTGACATATACGGTAGTATCATCTTCAAATATAGTAGTCGTGATCAGGCGTTTTCACCTCGCTATACCATAGGATCCCGTCCTCCCATTGCAATCCATAGTGATAAATACTCAACCAGGAAGCGCAAAGTCTATTGGATCTTGTCAAAAATTTCCATAGCACGGGACTCGTAAAAATGTAATGTGTGAGAACGATCCCTTATTTCAGCACCACTATTTGTTTGACGATAAATCTTTTTTCGACAATGAAGCTTTGCAGATCCACAAACATTGATATGACCATGACGAGTAATTCTTCAAGATTGTGTTTCACCCTAGTTTTTTCTCCCTTTTGAAATTCTAAATATTTACTAATCTTGCAATTTACATAATCTTGCGCAACGGACAGTACGATTACATGATCGTGTAAGATGAGGCAATAGGCGGGCAATTCTCCTTGCAGTCAAATTCTATGCGTACATCCAGTGGCGCTCTTAACAGATTCGTTTTGTCGGGAGCAATTAATGACTGCAAAAGGTCCTTTTTCGATAAACGAGAGCACATTGAGTAGCGTTTCAAAATAGTTGATTCCATAATATGGTTTACGAAAACGTGCGTACATATTAAATAGGACAGCGTATCTCTTTTTGTAAAAATCCAGAAATCGTCATACGAATAAAATTTTAAATTTAGATATATTTTTACGTTACTCAAATCATTGAACACGCTAACATCTTGTGACATGACATTCTTTCGATCTGCAGAGCAAAGATAACGTATCGCGGCTTCTCAAGTTGAGTCGCTGTTTTGACGGCCCATAAATGCTTGGTCACATTCTGTAACAGAAGATATTCGCACAGATCACGAATGAAAATGCTCAGATAACGCTTTCCAATGCTCACATTGGAAACATTGATAATTTATTGATCTCGTTTAATGCAACGTGAGACAATCGGCACTGCACTTTGAATAATTCAATTTCAGGCTCCGTCACAGGATTTCCCATCAAGCAATTGTAATCGTTGCGCGTTCATATCAAAATCAATTCGTGGCGAGCGTTGATAATCATGCATTTGTAATTCTCGCAAATCCAACAGCATGTTGAGCGGCACGCAAAAATTAAAGTGTCCTTTTTCTGTATCGAATCTAAAGTTCCATCCGACGTTCGACGCAGTTAAAGCTTTGTCATTGACACATAGTTCTTGATGATACTGGTAATTCTGATGTTTCTGTTGCGGTCACTCTCCACCGTTGAGTTCATATTGAATTTCATCAAACATGCTATGCAATTATTTCCAAGCGTCGTCGACATTTGATCATTTTTCTTCTTCACCGTCAATCTCCCTTCGATGTAAAGAAAACGTCGCACGGCAACGTGTACAAATACTGCTGCTGTATCTCATCGCTATGTCCAAACGTAGTATTGTAATATTGTATGGATTGTAAATCTTAATCTTGATGATACGAATGTTAAAGATCGGTTCATTGGTAATATTCAAGATATCAACCATTTCATACAATGAAACCCAACGACTTAAAAAATGCAACGTTGGACGCAGTGAGTTTCTTTCCAGTAAAAGGTGTATCTCTCATCTCGGCTGTTCGTTCAACATAAGCATCTCACGTTAGCATTGCTGTACATGCAATTTAACGGTGATCTCTTCTCCGCGAAACTCAAGCAATCGGCCGTGTTGATTCACCTCACGAATCGTCAGATCCGTAATGCTCTATACAACGATCGGAAGGTAAATGATCTGCGTCGACATTTCCGATATCTTATATCCTAGCAGCACGCTCGGTGAAAACTCGTTTATCATGTGCAGATTCCTATCGTTGTTGTACGCGATCACGTTGCATTCAATATGTATGATATTCACATTAATGATATTTATCGGCACGTCCGACTCATGCCACTGTCGCGGCTCCAACACGCGATTCGAAAATCTCTGCATGAAAATCTCAGCAGCGATCCAATGTGCGAGGTTTTGTAAAATTTATCTGATACGCGCATTTGATCTCACTTTTCATCGTATTGTTATTAGCGTGAATAATTAGCGGGAATTCTTCATCCACCTTGCCTTTCGCATCACGAGAACATAAAATTTCACGCTTCAGATACCGTTTTATATCGCGCAATTCGTATATTCCTTCGAGAATGTCAATTTCCTCGTTGCCATAATAAAACTTGTTGTTTGTTGAATTTACATTGGCTAGAATATATAGTAGTACATTTGAAAGTCCGTCAAACCGAGCTCGTAATCGCTGTCATCATCCAAATCTACCGCTGGAAAGTAGCTCGGATGGGACGGCGAGGACGCTACTCTTGTTGGCCAGAGTAAACATCAACGACATATTTCAAACGAGCACTAAATTAAAGCAATGTCGGTTCTTAAATTGCATGTCAACCGTTCGTAGAAACTGTAGACAAAATTACCCGCAATTGTTCTGACTGTAACATTGATGACGCGTGTGATTGTACTCGATTAAACTGTTTGCCAGATACCGTTCAAATTCTTTTGGCGGTCGAAGATTGCCGAAACTGTCAAAGTACATTACATGATTCCCCCTTTTCGCTATCCAATGCTTATCCATCGGCATTATCCAGATTTACGATACCGCTCTCGTTTTGATCTACTCCTACAACCTAATTATGTATGCATAAGATGCCTCTAAAATACGGAATGCGCATACAGTTTGCAAGTTGTTGCAGTTGCACATCGATAGTTATTCCTCTCGGCTTTTTTAATGTTTCATCGACTTTTCTTTTTCTACGTGCAATACCTTGTCTGCGCTTGTAAAGAGCGAGATAAACGCTGCCTTCCATGGCGCGATTATGACATTGCAGTTCTTCCAGTTGACAACTGCGTTATCGTTTACTGCCTTGGCGACTCTCGCCACGTCTCCGACAAACACATGACTCGAGAATGCTGGTAGAACAGGACGTCATCGCGTTTCGCCGGCGGAAGTAACCGCTTGCTCTTTTTTTTTTTGACGGTTTCAAATCCAATCGTTTTGGCATTTCACAGCTGCCTAAACTGTTGTGGCTGCGATTCTTTTTCTCGTATCATTCGCAGTAATGCGTTTTTGCGCCTTTTCAAGTATATTATCAGCCGCGTATCATTCAACAAGATCGTTGCTGTGCGAATACGCTAAGTCGTGCTCGCGACACGCAGCATCCAATGAATTAATTCCTTGATCACATAGTCAATCGCTTCTCTAATCTTCCTGGACCGCAAACTGATATCCGAGAATATGTATTTCAAATGGAAGCGCGTTTATTGCGCGATTTAACAAGCCTCTCTGACATTCGCTGCAATTCTTTATCAAAGGCGCGAATCGTCGATATGTGTTTGATGGAAAATTGTAATGCTTCAGGCACTGAGGGCAAGTCAATAAGTTCTTAGAAAATCTGTCATAGGGCACTCGCAGTGTCATGTCACATTACTTTTTAAGTAGCATCTCTCAGCTGATTACTGTCAATTTTGAGCGGAATTTATTTCGTGGTTTCATTTCTAGACAATTAAAGCAACTTTTTTGCAAAATGGAAAAAAACGAGTTTCATGCAGTGATCAAACATCTACATATCAAAAATTTAACGCCGAAAAAAATCAAAGCTTGATAATGTTTAGAGCACCAGCGTTTACGACTGTACACAATTGGGTGAATGAATTTAAACATGGTGAATTTAAACATCCACATGTGATGCATCTCGTTCGGAACGTCCAATTGAGACTGCTCTGCCAGAAATCATCAATAAAGTCCACGATATTGTTGGCTGATCGACGAGTACGAAAGTATGCGAGCTTGTTGAGGCCACAGGCCTCATGTTACATGGCACAGTGATTTCAATTTTGCATGAACAATTAGGTATGAAAAAACTATCGGCAAGATAGGTGCCGCGTTTACTCATTGTAGATCATAAGCGCGACCCTGAGACGATTTCAAAACAATGTATGGAGATGTTTCAATATCATCTAGACGAATTTCTGCGTCAATTCATTACTGTAGAAACATAGATCCATTATTTCACATCCGAGACGAAGGAACAGTCAAAATAATGAACTTCACCGGATGAATCAGCTTCGAAGAAGGCGAAGACCGTAAGTCGGCCGGAAAGGAGATGGACACAATTTTTTAGGATGTACGCGATATAATTCGATTACCTTCCGTCGAAGCAAACGATCAATGACGATTATTACGCAGCCTTATTGGATCGTTTCAATAACATTTAAAAAAAGAAAACGTCCCCATTTGGCGAAGAAGAAAGTGTTCTTCCATCATGACAATGAGTTCACACGTGCCCGGCATCGATGGCCAAATTCAACGAATTCCGCTACGAATTACTTCCCCATCCAACATATTCGTCAGATTTTGTCCCCTGCGACTATTTCCTGTTTCCAAACCTGAAGAAATGTTCGAAGGAAAGAGATACACCACCAGAGAGCAGCTCATCGCCGAAACAGAGGCTTATTTTGGTTGGACAAATCATATTATTCGGCTTGAAAAAATTGGAGAATCATTGGATCAAATGTATCGAGTTGAAAGGAGATTATATTGAGAAATAAAAATGAATTGATAAAAAAAATGTGTTTTACTATGTTTTTCTAAAAACTTATTGACTTCCTCGTATCGTTGTATCTCCGAATTTACTCGTATATGTTCTGGTAATCTGTCCCACAACAGATCTGTGCAATTTTCAAACTCTCACAGCGGTACAATTTTCGGTATGTATTCCAGTTCTTTTGAGGTTAAACTGTGTAGATCATCTGACACGACGAAAAACATTTTAATTACTGATCGATTTCGCTCTACGCGGTTTTATAAATAGGTTCGCTTGCGATATCGTCTTCAATATTTTGTGGAAAGAGAAAATATGTGGTTCGTGCATCAATCGATCGCGGGCGATTGAAGTGACGAATCTCGGCAAAGTGCAAACCGATAAAAGATGAAGACGTAGAGCGGGATCAAGGGCGTGATGTGCCGCCACCGAGCGCGGTCCGCTGCCGATCTCTACCACCGCCTCCGGGCGCAGTCCGCCGGTCTCCTCCACCACCAGGCGCAATCTTCACCGCGCGCTATACTTACCATCTCTCAAACGTTGCCATTTTCTTCTTACGTAATCTTTCCTTCAGCGTTAATTACATGCTATTATTCATGCAAAAATATTTTTTATTCTGCCAAATTATATTATTATTTTAGAGAGCGTGATGATACGATCGCTCGCCATGGTATCGCGCGTGATGACGCGTGCGTAATACGATACCGCGAAGAAGGAACGCTTAATTACACAGAGATATTTTTATTTTAAACATTTATTTTTCATGTAATGAATTATATACAATATTATCGACAGCATATATTATCAATTCAATATATGAATTTTTTTCATAAAGCCTACCCAAAATATCTATAGCTATTATTATTTATACAGTTTTGACGTAAATGTCACAAAATATTTAAATTTATCGCTTTTAGTATTTTTATATTGACACAAATCGAAATATATGTGCTCGACACATTGTTCGAGTTCAAGTATAAAGAGTATAGTCGACGGTTTCATATATAAACTTTTCACTTAAAGATAATTTTACATTGTCAACATCACGTATTTTAACAAGTTCAATGACAAGGGCCAGTATCATTAATTTCGATGGCGTAGATGACTACATTAATCGCTGGATTTCTACCCGTTTTTCGATGAACGCCATTCACGTAGTATGTGGTAGGATGATGATTGTCTCGGGTATTGCCAATCATAATTTTTTCTATATGAAGGATCGGCCCCACGATGATTCCAATCTTCAAAAATTTGTAAACCGTCGATGTCAACGCTAATAGTCTTGTCAAAATGGTATGAGAAAACGCACTGCAATGGAGATGAATAAAAGAATAAGCAATATATAGAGAAAAAAATTTTTACAAGCAAATATAATTGAAACACTTACTTGTTCATGTTGAATGTATGAATCTATAGCACTGCAAAACGAATTTGTCTGAATGACTGACGCAGTATCATTGTTCCAATCTTTATTTAAATCTTATCTCCAATAATTTTTGTAACAAAAGATTTTTTAGAGATATGGTGATGACATCAATGTAATCTAACACCGCAAATTGCAGTATCAACAAATTTGCAAGTTTCAATATGACCTTGTCAGCGTAATATAAAAATTTTTTCTAAAAATGTTTAATATGTTTTGCAATGACAATAATACTGTAATATGATATAAATGCGTGTTGCCAAATATATATATATTGTATAAGTAAAGTGATATAATTGAAATGCGACATTATTAAATAGTGTAATATCAGCTAATATACAGCTGCTTTGTCAATATAATATAAAAAATTTTTTCAAGGACATTAACATATTTTAGCGATGACATCATCAATGTAATTTGGTACAACAAACTTGCAAAAATGCAACAATTTCATCAAACTATATCTGCTTTTAATGTAATTTAAGATTTTTTCAGGGCATGAGATGTCTAGGCGATGATATTAATAAAAATATAATGCGCATGTAATGCGATATAAAAATAACAAGATTTAATCAAATAATGTTATTAATCAACAACGCAAGTGACAACAGAGCGTGATTTGATTGAACACTGAATTACTCTGCTTAGTACTATAGACGAAACAGCGCGTGGAAACAGCGATGCGACGAATTTATCAAATCATTGGAGGAACAGAGCCGAATCAAACGCCCGCGATTATCAATCGGTAATAGACAATTACTGATCGCATGTATCGTGCGGCTCGAGAGTCTGAAGGAATCTGTGCGTGGAAGATTTGTGCATGTGGGCGCGTCATCGAAAAGGTGTTCGAAAACCGTATTCTGACGAGCGCGGTGATAAACTCTAAACATATCGAACCTCGCATACGATTACTCGAAGCGAGCGAAATTGTTCTCGAGCATGTGCATAATGTAATGTAATGATATGACTCTGTAAAAATAAACATTGTTTTTAATGATGAATTCATGGCAGGCGATAAACGCGCGAATAAAAGTATCGCCACCCAGAACTATGAATGTATCAATACACTAATTTACGTGAATGGTACGTGTCGCGCGTCGAACCTATCTTATCATCGCTGGAAGAGTTTCAGGAACGCGATAGCGAATGGGCATTGTATACTGAATTTAATGTGATGTGTGAACGCGAATAAGCACAATCTTCTATGCACGTCATATCAAACTCCCAATTATGCTAAAGAAAGCGGTAATCAACGTGCAAACCGCGGACAATGCGTGTTTCATATGGTCTGTTGTTGCCGCTCTACACCCGGCTCAAAACAATGGAACGGAAATCCTCGTATTCATTAGTTCTAAATTTCGCGGGCATCGAATTTCCAATGACATTGAGTCAAATTAAGAAATTCGAAACTTTGAATGACATTTCCATCAATGTCTACACCAATGAAAAGAGGATTGTGTTGACACAACTCGCTGATCGAAAAAAGCTCAAACACGTAAATTTCTTGTATGTAGTGGATAACAACACGGGACGCTTATCAAGGACCTATTCTGTCTTGTGAGATTGCAGATTTCCAGAAACAAGAACAGGAAATATTTCTGCGATAAGTACGTAACAACAACAACAACAACAACAACAATAATAATAACAGTAACAATAATAACAATAATAATAATATAATATGATATATAATATATATAATATAATATATAATATAATACTTTTTTTCAGATGCCTCCGCTACTTTAGCTCGAGCGCTAATTTGGAGATCCACAGCGAGGATTGTGGAAAATTGAATGACTGCGCGATCAGAATATCGAGCAAGGACAGCAAATGGTTGAGTTTGAACAACCACTACAGGAAGGAATGTATCTCATTCGTCGTTTACGCCAATCTGGAATGTGCATTGGAAAAGACGGATGAGAATCCTGAATCAACTACGTACACGTATCATCATCACAACGTGTTTAATATTAGATTAGTGTAGAATATTAGACGTCCACAGCTCACTATCGGGCTATCGTTTTTGCCGTGATAAGGATTGTATAACATGGTTCACGGAAGAACTCAGAAATTTAACGCACAGTGTACAATCTGTAATTTCGGTTAATGTACCCATGGCAGATTTCATGCCAGACGATTGGCAAAAATATAACAGCGCTATTCACTGTCATGTATGCGAAAAACCGTTTGCATCAGATACTCGATCACTGCCACTTAACCGGGCGATAGAGACCTCACGCACTCAAATTGTAATCTAAATTATAGGGATTCGCATTGCATATCGTAGTTTTCCAAAACTTTTCAGGCGCATTTCGTCAAGGAAATTGCCACCGGTGTAAAGTTATTAACACAATAGGAAGGCAAAGGCGGTGCTGAGGTAATGATTGCGAAACCAAATTTCCACAGCCGTAGCGTCTTTTCGGAGAATCTGGTCGCGATAGAACTGCGTAAGTTCGAGGTGAAATTTGATAAACCGTTATACGTGGGTATGTGCAGCCTCGACATATCCAAGAAGTGTTTGTATGAATTTTACCACGAGTACATAGCACCGCTGTTTCGCGAAAAAATGCAAAATTATGTGTACCGATACTGATAGTCTCATTTATCACAAAAAATGCGACGATATCATGAAACGTCTATGGTATCATGAAACGCAATAAGTAGATGACGACATGAGCGATTTTCCAGCTGACAATGCGTACGGCATGCATCTCGTAAATAAAAAAATTCCTGGCCTTATGAAAGACGACAGTGCAATCGAATCAACGTCGACAAATCGAATCACAGACCGATATTGTTCTTTCTCCATGATTGCAAACAAGCACAAACTCGTCAACTTTCAATTGTTATAAAAATTAAACTAACCAGTACAGCTAACTAACAGCTGTCTGAAATTTTTACTTGCGTCGTTGAAAAAATGGCGTTACACGATGATATACAGACTTTTAGTCAGAGGCGCTCTCAGTCATCAAACACGGGTACTTATTAAACAGCCCTCGTATAGTATGTTTAATATGTATATAACATGTAAAATATATATAATGTGTATGCTATGTATAACATATATAATATGTATAATATAGTATTGTATGTATAATATGTAAATACAATATGTACAATATATGATATTTATAATATCATATATAATACGTATTTATATAAATATAAATTTTACAATACATTGTCTTTATGTATGAATTGTCTTTATCCATGAATTGTGTGAATTGTCAAATCCCAACCATTTCACATAAATCTCGTTTTCCTTCTTGCCACCATTTCAACGAGATGTACGTCGAGATTAGTGACGCTATACATTTCGTATTCATAGAATCCTCCAGCAATAGACTCTCCGCGAGAATCCTCCTTGAGAAGATATGTCACTGGATTAGTTTGTAGCACTTTGATAATTTTAAACACCTCCGTGCTCCAATTCGGCGTGTTTTATCAAAGACTATCTTGAATTTGCTCATGCGTAGCACTTCATATCGCGTAATTATCGTATGCTCCAATCTTTACGCGATTGTAACCGTGGTTAAGCCACGGTCTGTCGGCGATCGCGGGGAGAACATCGACGGGACGCATACTAATAGTTCGATGTTTGCGCGTGTTATAATTTAATACGAGACGCGGTAGGATGTAGATCCATTTGTAATTTTCATTGTATGTAAATTATTTTCACATGTCGTTCTTTAATGTACGATTGAACCGTTCGACGATCGAGGCCTTCATTATGGAATAGAATAATGACGTAAAGTAAATTCGTAGAGTTGATGTTGTGCTTCTTCAAGAATTTTTGCACATCCGAGTTGTAAAATTCCTTTCTTCTGTCAGTATGCAAATTTTTCAGACATTTTCCATCGTTTCGAATTATCATTGGGATCGCCTTTGTCATGCTCTTGACTTTGAGTGCTCGGCCCATGCGTGCTTACTCAGCACGTCGATAACGTGAGAATGTAGTAATAACTATTGAATCGCGTATAAGGACGCATCTCGACCATATTCGCCTTCCACAGGTCATCCGTGTATTGTGACGTATCTTCGAGGAAAATTTCTTCTCGCCGGAGCGTGCAATTTATCAACCAGCAGACAGTTTCTCAGATATTGCAGACAATTATTCGGTATGATGCACTTCTCGAATCATCTTTTTAAGTTTAGTTTCATCTTTTCGTTTAGCATAACCTGCACATTATTTTGTAAGATTCCAATTTTCTTCTCGATTTCATTCAGACGATGTTTCAAATTTTACATCTTATCAACACTCTGCTGCACGTATTGCGCTTGTTTGCTGCGTCAGCATCATCCATTACGTTAACGCTACTTGTCGAATCTTGCGCGACTTTGCGTCAAAGTCGGCTGCGACTTTGCAAAGAGCGTTATCGCGCACGTAATTTCTGAACAATCCACCATTGATAGTGCGATTCGCTTCCTCCTCTAAGCGATAGCCCAAACTTATTGATCGGCATTGCGATGTCAACTAAACGACGTGTGTAGAAGAAAGATTGTGTAGAACAAGATTAATTTATAATTAGATGGACTTCGTAAAGTTCTTCAATAATCAACCGAATCTTGTTGTCATAACCATTGCGACCCGCCTAGTGCGAGACCTCGAGCAATTACAGTCGATCCATCCACAATTTCATTGGGATCGTCCCAATGGATACAGTCGATCTTGTTATGCGTCATCGTACGCGATAAATCCGCATTTTTATTTCTGTTCCAATTTTTTTACCCAACAACAATAGTGCTATTATATTCTTGTATTTCTTACTAACCATTACTTGATTACTCGGACTATGATCTGACCGATGAGCATTTATCAGAATGCTCCTGTAAATTTGTACATCATCATCCGAGATATTTTCGTTGTCAAATTTCATGAAAATTAACTCGTACAAGCCCGGTTCCATCATATCTTTTCCCATCTATAATTATATCGTCGTTTTTGTGCAAGATGATACGTTTGTCGTCAAGCATCGTTCCTTTGTCGCTGAAATAAACTTCACAACGTCTATGTTGACGGCTTTCTTACTGCTCAGGACTGCTTTCAAATATTTCTGTCCAAACGGATTATAGTTTGCATGCAGCTTTTCTTGCTCTTCGGATGTTTGAAGCAGGTATCGAACAGATATCATGAGCGAATCTCGAAAATTTTTTCAACGGTGAGAGCGTGATCATACGATAAATCGCGCGGTGATATTATTTCAGACATTTCGTTTAAAGTGGATAGTACAATTTTCGATTGACATTGATTTCACAAGCGTGGAAGCCTGTGAATTCATACAAAGCATTCAATCGATTTTCTTTTGGGTTTTGGTTCTTCGTCTTCTCCCGAAAAGAATTTTTCAGCCATAATAGGATCCTTGGAAGATTCAACAATCTGTTTCAGTGGATCGATAATAGGTTTGAAGTGTCTCTCCAATGCGATATTTTCTTTCATTTTTTTTTTTATACCAGTCTTCAACATACTTTTTGCGAATCGAATCGCTCGTTTTTGCAATCTAGTTAACTGTCTTTTCATGATCTTTTTGTTCTCCATGTTAATGTATCGAGGTCAACTGATCACATTACGGTATTGCAAAGTTATTAAATCCTTTTCTGTATCGCCTATTGGCAATGTAAAAAGCGCACTGTCTTTGTCAATCAACTAGAAATCCATACTTTTATTGCCAATATTTACAACGAAAATCCTAGTACATATCGGTATTCACGTGATCGTTGTACACGCGTTTCAGATTGGTACCTCCTGTTTGAACAGGATCAACACATGTCGCGTATCTTTAAATAAGGTGCTTCGGTATCTTTGCGTACGTCTAACAGAGATAGAAAGAGTCCACGTATCGTTCCATTACAAAATACTCTCTTATCGTCTTGCTTATCGCATGCCATATTATCAAAGATATAGATGAAATTCAGAAGCGCCTCGCCCGGTGAAATGACGTCGCTATTATTGGAGAATGTAAAATAACCAATTTCCTCGATCGATGCTAACAAATTCGCTAAGTATCGATATTTCAATTGTTGCTGCTATTTCGTGTATGTTCTCGAATCGTATGCCGCGCGGACTTTCCAATACGCTTATCAATACGTTTGTCTTGCCGCAATTTGATCGGCAGATGATAGTGTATAGATGCCAGTAGCATGTCGCCATCGTATCTCTTTATCGGTTTGCACTTTGCCGTCAAGATTCATCTTTACGCCCGTGACTGGCGCACGAACTATATATTTTTTTTTTCCACAAAATACTGAAAACGATATCGCGAACGGGCCTATTTATAGAGCTGCATAGAGCGAAATCGATCAGCAAAATGTTTCTCGTCATGTCGGATAATCTGCACAGTTTAATCTCTAAAGAATTGAAATACCTACTGAAAATTGTACTGCTGCGAAGGTTTGAAAATTGCATAAATCTGATGTGGGATAGATTACCTAAACATATACGAGCAGATTCGGAAGTACGACGATAATGTCGATGCCTGAAGCATTACAATTTACCGAATCATTAAAAGCATATCAATGGTCCGGCGCCTTTGATAAGGAATTGCAGCGAATGTCGTTGAGAGGCTTGTTAAATCGTGCGATTAACGCGCTTGAATTACACATTCCTGAATATCAGTTTTGTAGTCCGGGAATGCGATTGGAGAAGCGATTGACTAGAGATGATTAAAGAATTAATTCATTGGATGCTACGTCACGATATAGCGTATTCGCACAGCAATGATTTCGCTGAACATATGGCTGACAATATACTTACCGAGAAGGCGCAGAAACGCATTTATTACCTCGAGTGATTCAATTCTCAGAGAGAGAGAGAGAGAGAGAGAGAGAGAGAGAGAGAGAGAGAGAGAGCCGCAGCCACAGCAGTTTGGGCAACGATGAAGGCCAAAATGAAGAATGATGAGTTTGAAAACAAGGAAGAAGAAATGCAAGTAAATATTTATTTCCGAAACATGGCGGAGTCCTACCTATTCCAGCGCTGCTCGGCATTTCTCGGGTCATTGGTTAGTAGCGCGGCGGGAATTGCCAAGGCAGTAAACAATAACAAAGCATCAGCTGGAAGAACTGCATAATCGCTTTAGGAAGACCGCGGCACTTATCTCGTTCCATACAAGTGCGGACAAAGTATCGCGTGTAGACAAAAAAACATCGATGAAACATAAAAATGCCAAGAGGAGTAACTACAGATGTGCAATTGCATCAACTTGCAAATTGTATGTGTATTCCATTTTAGAGGCATCTTTACGTACTACATTACCGATCGAATATGTCAAAATGAAAGTGGTAACGTAAATCTGGACAATGCCAAGGGACCTGGTACGCATTGGATAGGATGCGAAAAGAGGGAATCGCGTTATGTACTTTGACAGTTTTGACAATCTTCGACCGCTAAAAGAACTTGAACAGTATCTGGCAAATAGTGTAATCGAATACAATCGCACGCCTCATCAACATTACAGTCAGAACAATTGCGGGCAGCTTTGTCTACAGTTTCTATGAATGTTGACAAGCAATTTAAGGACAGGCATTGCTTTGTTTAACTCAATGCTCATTTGAAACATGCCGCTGATGCTTACGCTGACCGGCAAGAATATCGTCCTCGAACTACTTTCCAGTAGATTTGGGTGATGGCGATTGCGAGTTCGGTCCGACGGACTTGAAACGTACTATATACTAGCCAACGTAAATTTAACAAATAACAAATTTTATTATGGCAAGGAGAAAAATGGCATTTCTGAAGAATCGTACGAATCATACGAATTGCATGATATAGAGCGGTTTCTGAAGCGTGTAATTTTACGTTCTTACGATGCGAAAGGTAAGAAAGATGAAGAGTTAATTCCCGCTGGTTATTCGTGCCAATACGATTACAAGTGAGATCAAATGCGCCTATCGGAATAAATTTTGCAAAACTACAACATTGGCACTGCTGGGATTTTCATCAAATCACGTGCTGGAACCGCGACAATAACACGAGTCGGATAAATATCATCAACGTGAATACCATATACATCGAGTATAACGTGATCGCGGATGCGTGCATACGATACACGAATTTTCGAGCTGCCGGGATATAAGATATCGGAAAAGCCGACGCAGATCATTTATCTTCCGATCATTGTACGAAGCATTACGGATCTGATTCACGTGGTGGACCAAGATCAAGTCGACTGCTTGATTTTCGTGGAGAAGATATCACAGTTAGGTTGCAGCAATACTAACGTGAGGTGCTTGTGTTGAGCGAACAGCTGAAACAGACAAGAAATATACCTTTTACTCGAAAGATTACATTTGGAAAGAAACTCATTGTGTCCAACGTGCTAGTAGATTGCTCGCGACAAAACGAATCCATCAAGAGCACCACCTGTAGATGTACGCATATAATTTGACTACAAGGAGAATGTATCCACCAATACATATACATATATACTATACATATATCCTGTCTCATCATACACGATCGTGTAATCAAGTATTGTCCGTTGTCCGCAATGTAGTGCGCAAGATTATGTAAATTGTAAGGGTTATGTATATTGTCAGTAAGTATTTCGAACTTTAAAAGAGAGAAAAAAACAACGGAGTGAATCACAGTCCTGAAGAATTGCTCGTCATGATTATACCAACGGTTGTGGATCTGCAAGGATTCATTGTTGAAAAAAGAAATAATGATGCTGAAACGGGAGACTGTTCTCACACATTTTTACAAGTCCTGTGCCATGGAAATTTTTGACAAGATAGATCTTGCGCTTTCTGATTAAGTATTTATCATTGCAATGGGAGGACGAGATAGTTCCATACAGCGAGGCAAAACTCCTGATCACAGCTGTAGTATTTGAAGATGATGCTATCGTGTAGGTCAAGGGACGTGAGAAACGAATGTGGTTGTGGAACTTGCTTCTAGACAATGAGCGAAAATACATGTACATCGATATCTTGGATGCAGTTTACGAAGTCATGGAATCTTTAATTAATCTGAATGATTGTAATACTATACGATGTAATACTATAATATATGTAATCGTATACTATATGTAATATTATATGATTGTAATACTATACTATACGATGTAGAAAACATGCAGAGAATTGTGCTTTACAAAATGTATTTAAAATATTTAACTTGTGGTTGCGACGCCAGGAAGAATTGTAAAGTTTTTAAATAAAATATATGTTATCTCGCTTTAATATGTTTTTATTTCTGCTACCATGACCAGCAGACATGTAAATAAATAAATAAATATATATATATATATATATATTAGGTGTACAACTTTGCTTCCGCTTCAATTGCGTTCGATACCGATCGCCTGTGATTGTTTCAGTTGGTTTTAAT
>NW_017259381.1:29497-36007 GCF_001594045.1 Atta colombica
AAGATTGGTCTGACATCAGTCTAATAGCTATTAAATATCAATTCAATAACTGTTAAATATCAGTCTGATAACTGTTAAATATTAGTCCGAAAGCTATTCAAGATATACATTGCGCTTCAATGCGAAGTGCTGCAAGCGATAAAAATGCTGAGGTGGAATCTTTCGAGCGCGACGTCTTCTCATATACTTTTGACTGAGGCATACGCTTTTATTCGAGGCATTATAATTCGTGGGCTTTTTGCCACTGATTATATTGATATTGATTATGGTAATCTAATAACTATGATTTAATTGTATCTGATAAATGCTGAAGTTTATTCATGGAATCGTTTGTGATATATTTTTCAGCTGAGATGTAAATTTTGATCAAAGCATTGTTCTTTTCTCGGAATCATGTTCCATGAACATCTTTACTATACAAGGTGTTCCCAAAAAGTACCAAATTTTAGGGATATGTAGTATTTGTTAAAACAAATCAAAAAGTCTTAATGAGCAGTACTCCGAGAACTTTTTATTTCTGAGTTATGGAGCATTTTCTTTTGTGAAAAATAGAAAATAAATTAAATCTACAATAAATATTCAATGTGTCTTCGGCTCATGTCAATACACAATTCGTCATTGAAGGTCAAAGATTCCAAGTTTATTTCGTATTTGTTGATAGTTTCCAAGTTTCTTAGTTCATTTATAGATATATGACCACTACGTATGACCTAATTACACAGAGATTGTTGTATTCAACTTTGGATTATGGATCGTATCTAGTTTTGTATTATCTGAAAAATGGCTAATTTTTACACAAATTCTGAAATGACGGATATTCATTTTATGTAGGCAGATTAAAGGGCAATGCTTCAAAAGTACTACGCTTGTGCGCCCTTTGATCATGTAGTTTATCCCAATCGCCGACAGCCAAATAGAAGAATGTTTAGCAAACTTCAACGCTTACGTGAAACCGGATAGCTCAAACCAAATTTAATTGATTTGTGGAGAAATTTAAAGACCGCGACTTGTTAGAATGCATTCGAGGAAAATATTTTACGCACAATTGAAGAAAATTCTGGAACATCTTGTCGAAAAATCGCCCTGCAAGAAAGCTCACATTGTGTGGAACATTTTGCATGATCAACTTTTGCATTCCTATTCAGCATGTCAGACTATTAGTTGATTTGCAACAACGGATTACTTTTTGTTAATGGCTTCTTCATTGTAATCAAGATCCACAATTTTTGTGCAATATTTTGTTTACTGATGAGGCATCTTTCACCAGGGATGGAATCAATAACGTTCATAACATATTATACATGTTTGGAGAAAATACTAACATGCATCACGATATCAGCATCGTTTTTTTGTGAACGTTTGGGCAGGTATTTTTGGAGACCATCTAATCGGATCTTACATTTTGTCTAATAGACAAAAGACTAACAGGACAAATGTATCTTAATTTTCTCGAAAATAATTAATTCGAACTTTTGAGAGATATTCCTTTACAACATAGACAATGAATGTGGTTCATGCACGATGATGCCCCTGCTCATTTCCTTGTTAATATCAGACATCATTTAATCGTGTTAAGAAAGGTGAATAGAACGTGGCGGTCCAGTTGTACGTCTCGTTCACTGGATTTAAATCCAGATAATCCAGATAATTGGATTATTATCTATAAGGACATTTGAAGAGTATGATATACCACATCATTTGATATAGATGAATTGACTCAGAGGATTGAAAACTGTTGTCAACAAATACCGAATAAACTCGGAATCTTTGAATATGTTCGATCTTCAATGAGGAGACGTGACGAATTGTGTGTTGATACATTGAACATTTATTGTAAGTTTAAGTTATTTTCTATTTTTCACAAAAGAAAATGCTTCATAACTCAGAAATAAAAGATTTTCGGAACACTGTTCATTAAAACTTTTTGGTTTGTTTTAACGAGTACTACACCCCTAAAATTTGGTACTACCTTTTAGGTAACATCTGTATAAAATCTCGCTCCGCGGACAATCAGTCTGTCAGTCTGTTAGCTTGTTATTCAGTCTGTGCGAGAGTCAATCGATCAATAAAATGGCAAATATTAGCAACTTAATCGGTTGCGCTCATTATATTAATGTGCAGACACTGTAACTGGTGCAAAAGTCCAATGATTTAATAGAAAATGCGTGCAGTTTGCAGCAGGACGCTGCCGAGTCTGATAAACGTATGCCCATATAGGTTGGAAGCTACGATAGATATTCGCAATGATAATGAATTGATGAAGAAAACGTAAGTATTACATTATTAATTCAATAATTAGTAGTGATTCAAACGAGATAAGAATATTTTATCAGTTATTTCTATCAAGATTAAATTTAGAAGTCAGTATTTTCTCATCTTGACGAGATTACAGATTATATCGTTTCATATATAAATATAATCTTATACATTTTAAACGATGCAAAAAGTTTCAGAATGATATTTAATATTCTCGCCAATAATAGCGCAAATTCCCATTGTCTCTTTTTTATTTGCATTTTCATATTTTTATTCTTTTATTCCAGATACGGTGCCGCTGATATCGTTACACATTTGAATGATGGCTCTATTAGGCTTGATTAGTACCACTGAAGAACTTAGGAAAGTTAATAGAAGATTAGGCAGGCGGTTGAGGAGAGACGAAGATGACGATGTGTCATTTGTGCAGCAGCAGCAGCAGCAACAGCAAGGAGTTCAATAATTTAAAAAATTTATAAAAATTATACATACCAATATACATATACATATAAATAAATAAATAAATAAATATACATATATAGATTACTTTGTTGTCAACATTTATTTGCTTCCTTCCTCCACATGTATCAACCACCACGGTATCGTATTACGAGCATAACATTGCGCGCTGACCATGTTCTTACATGCTGACAGCATCACCGCGTTCGACAGTATCACCGCGCTCTTATATTAAATAGAATAAGAATTTCCATAAGAATATGAAAAAAAATACTTCAAATTATTATTGCTATAAATCATACATACAATATATAAAAATATATAAATATCTTTGTGTGCAAGAAATTAAGCTGTGATCGAGAAAAAGATAGCAACGCATAAAAGATAGTAAGTATGCATGGAAAGTATAGCGCGGTAAGGATCGGCCTGTAGGTGATGTAGGGGACCGACGGACCACACCCGATGACGACGGATCCTTGACCTTGCGCCACGTCAAGTTCCGTATGTCTCCGATACGTAATTTTCGGCTACGTAAATTTTCCCGCACCCGGTCTCCCGCACCCTCATCTCCGCAACGTTACCCACTGTAACATCATCCCTTACCTAACGACCTCCTATGACGTCATCCACCTTCCTCTCCCCCTGTGACATCATCCCCTTTGCCTAGTGACGTTACCTCCTGTGACATCATACCTTCCCCCTCTCCCTGCGACATTATTCCCTTTCCCCAATCGCTGTGACAGGATTAGAATCATCCTTATTTATTTATTCAAATGGATCAACATTCTGTCGCGTCTCGTATTAAATTATAATGCGCGTAAGCATCGAATTGTCGGTATGTGTCCCATTGACGTTACTCCCACGATCGCCGACAGGCTCTTAATCACGATTTAAATCGCATAAAGATTGCTGCACCGCGCGATACAAAGTTGATGATTCGGTACGCGTGAGCAAATTTATGACAATCTTTGATAAAGGTTACACGCCGAATTAGAGATGGTATTTTTGGTTTAAAATTGGTTTAAAATTATCAAAGTACAATAAACTAATCCAGTAACGTATCTTCTGGAAGATTTTCGCCGAGAGTTTATCGCTGGAAGATTCTACGAATTGTATAGCGTCGCTAATTTCGAGCATCTTGTGGAGAAAATACCGCGCAGAAAAGAAGACAAGGTGTACATCAAATGGTTGGAATTTGATGGATCACACAATTCGTGGATAAATAAAGACAATGTGTTATAAAAATTATATTTATTATAAAAAATATAAATACGTATTATACATATTATAAATATTATGTACATATTATATTTACATATTATACATACTATACATATTACACATATTATATACGTTTTATACATATTATACACATTATATATGTTATATACATACTATATACAAATGTGTTTTATTTACATCAGTAATATCCCCATAACGACATATCGGTAGAACCTGGCACGATATATCGCTTATCATCGTGTCTTAGAACGATTTTTGTTTCTGATATGGTATACATCTCATGTAATTTACATTATTACCTTAAGCGTCATTCAAGCACTACTTGTAATCCTCGAACGTTATAAACCTCGCTACAACAACGTTGCTCTTCAATGATGCCCTTCTTCGTATTCTTCTTTCCTTCTACGCAAGATGTACATTTTCGCTTTAAGTCCAATGAATTCAATCATGATGGCACCGTGTTGTTTTCATTTTCCATAAGACCTAGAATTTTTTTATTTGCGAGCGGAATGCCGTACGCAATATTGACAGTATAATCTAATTATGCGTGTCAATTCTATTTATATCATATTTCATGATATTGTATATATCATCGCATTCTATATAATATCAGTATCAATATACGTAATTTTATATTTTTCGCGAAACTCTGGTGCCATATATTCGTATAAACACGTCTTGGATATACGAAGAATGCACATACTCATGTATATTGGTTTGTCGAACTTCATCTCGAGCTTACGAAGTTCTATCGTGACCAGATTCTCCGAGAAAACTTTACGACCAGGGAAATTTGGTTTCGAGATTATTGCCTCCGTATCTACCTCCCCATTTTGCTAATAATTTTACATCGACGCGATCGCGCACGTCCTCCATGGTTTTAGCAAGTATCGCCTTATCAGTTTGTATAAATTTTTTTCAAAATCATTTTTCGCCAATGTTCGAATTTTGTGTTGATGTAAGCTCGTAGTCATGGAGATTGCACGAATTGCAGTATACAGTGAACCTTTGTGATACGAAAGCCATGACGAGAATACTGGCAGATTGCAATAATGTATGACGTAACGTTGTTTATCGCATAATGTTGCAAAGAGCTTGTCATTGCACTTGTCGGATAGTTTCTTGCGCGTCGGAATGGTAGGTCCGTGTATGTGTCATAAAGATATTGCGGGTACATCACTTCAAGAATATAGCCTGTCGGTGAAACGCGATGGTCGTAATGTCAAAATTTTATACGTCCTTCAGATTCTCGAGTCGCGCGATACATGATTAATGATTGTCTACTACCGACGTTAATCGTAGGCGTTTGATGTGACTCTGCTCCTCCAATAATTCTATAAATTCGTCGCATCACTGTTCCCACGTGCTGTACTCGTCTATAGTACCAAACAGGGTAGCTTGCTCAATCGAATCGTGCTCCACGTTGCGCTGTCGAATCGAATCGAACTAATGACGTTATTTGACTAAATGTTCTTTTTTTTTATGCGCACTATTTGGCAACATTGCATCTCAATTATATCACATTATATTATTTGGCAACGTCGCATTTGTATCAAATTATATTAATGATTGTCATTCTTAAAAAAAAATCTTAAATTACTCTAATAAAGCAGTTATACTTTGATGAAATTGCAAATGTTGCATTTTTGCAGGTGTTATATCAAATTACATTGATGATGTCATCGCTAAAACATGTTTTAAACTTGAAAAAATTTCTTATATTGCTTACAAAGCAGTTGTATATTAGCAAATGTTGTACTATTTGGCAACGTCGCGTCTCAATTATATCGCATTATCTGTATTATTTGGCATTTGTATCAAATTATATTAATGATTATTATTCTTGAAAAATCTTAAATTATGCTGACGAAGCAACTATATATTAGCTGATATTGCACTATTTGATAACATCGCATTTGTGTCATATTACATTATCATTGTCATGCGAAACATGCTAAATGTCTTTGAAAAAAATTTTTTATGTTACACTGACAAGGCCATATTGAAACTTGCAAATACTTGCTGATATTGTAATTTGCGGTGTACATTGATGTCATCACCAAATATCTCTAAAAATCTTTTGTTAAAATCTAACGTTTGCATTTTTTATGTTATTGACCGGAAAAAGTCGTATAAATATTCGCAAGAATTTTTTGCAGAAAGTCAGTCTATGTAAAATGACCAATCGTAATTGTTCGAAAACTGAACTTGGTTTCTGCAATGTGTTATCACGCATTAATACTTGGTATTCAAAATATTAAACAGAGCATCAAGATTACGTTTCAGTAAAAACGTTTAGTAAAATAGAAATAAGATCTGAAATTCATAAGTGTACTCTAGATAGTGTGACATTACTGCATCAAGTGCTCGGAAGACATGAATTCATACGTTCAACCATACATATTTCATTTGTTTGTGAAAAATTTTTCTTTATAAATGGTTTATTCTTTTGTTCTTCTTCATTACAGCGCGTCTTTACATACAATTTGAAAGGACGATGACAATCATATCGTAGCGGAAGAAAAATTAAAATTACATATATATATATATATA
>NW_017259381.1:36107-41458 GCF_001594045.1 Atta colombica
TCAAAATTATTTCTTCTCTTTACCATTCCTTCTTTCCTTCCAACCTCAGCGGCATTGTGTATGCGTCGCCATCTTCTTACGTAATCTTTCTTTCAGTATCTAGTCAATGTGATTAATCATGAAATATTTTTTATTCTGGCGAATTATATTATTGTTTTAAAAAACGCAATGGTATCGCGCATGATAGTATCGCACGTGATAACGTGCATCTACACTTTTAAACAATTATTTGATTATATGTCCTTTATAATATTAGGTGTGGGAAAAAGTTCGTGGCATTTTTTTAATGCCATTTAATGGGAAAAACGCCACGAACTTTTTCCCATATCTAATATTTATTTAAATTTTGTTAAATTTAAGAATCCTGTTAATCTCTTTATTATAATTCTTAAATTAATTTTTTCTAATGTTGTTTGTGATAGAAAAGAAATTTTGGAAACATCTATCGATTAATATTTTTAATATTATTTGTTTAGATAAATTTAATTTAATTAATAATGTAATTTTTTTACTTTATTTACAAATTTATTTATTACTTAAAACATTTCAAAAATCCTTTTTACTGATATAAATGATGTTATATCGAATTTGCAATTGACATTACTTCCCATCAATTGAATCGGACTCAATTTAAGAAGATTTACAGTAATAATGCAGTAAATGTTAATACAGAGATATTTCATGAAACTTTGCAACTCATATCCGTTTAGCGGTATCCATCAAATCGTTCGCGCAGTCGGCTGCTTAGTTGCGCGCAAATTTCATGCCTTATGGTTGGACATTTTCTACGACTCACCGTTTAAAAAATATTGATTCCACATTTTGACGTTTTCGATTTGTTTTTTCATGAGGAATGTATGTGCCGTCTTGTGCGATATATATATACAGGATGACTCCAATTTATAGACCCACCCGTCTTGAGCAAGTAGAGCAGACTAAACTAGATCGAAAAGTCCTCTACTATTTTATAATACAATAATTAACAAGATATTAATGTTTAAAGATAACCGAATACATGTCCGCCCAACCTATTATTATAACCTATAACTATTGCCGAAGATACGGCCCATCGAGCATACGATGCGCGAGGTGCATGCAAGGAGGAGCGGGGCCTAACAGACACCGCGCTGTTCGAGCTTAGAGGCTCGCGGCGGTGAGCTGGGCCGCGCTTGCCCCACTCTTTGCGCGCCAAGCTATCGATAACAGATATTCGGCGCTTTAGACATAATATCTCGATTGCGAAAATTGGGAAATCATTAAGAATTGTTTAAAAAAATTCAGTTTAGTTCTGAAATATGTACATGTACATACAAAAAATGTTACATAAATATTACTTGTTTTAAGTAAATAATAAGATTTTAAAATTATATTATCAAAAAAATATAAAATATAAAATATAAAATATTCTTTGTAATGATGATAATGATATAATCGTTATTCAAAAGAAGTCTCATAGAAGTTCGGACATTCGCATAAATTTCATCGAATGATCGTAAAAATGTAAAAAATTAAAACATAAAACAATTGTATTAGGTGTACAACTTTGCTTCCGCCGTTTTCCTATAGATGGCTTTAGCGATAAGTGGTGATCGAAATAAATAGATCATAGACGTCATACAATAAACTTGGGCATCTGTCAACATAACCCCATAGAAACATTAGTCGATTTGTGTCTGCATCATAAAGTTATTCTCGATTGAAAATGTCAGTTTACGAGCCAAATTCTCGTCATTTGCGGGAGATTTTAATTTTTTGCTTCAATATGAAGAAATCTGCGGCTGAGGCTCATCGAATGCTCTCAAATACTTATGGTGAGGCTATTAGTGAAAGAACGTGTCGTGAGTGATTTCAACGCTTCAAGAACGGTGATTTTGACGTCGAAGACCGGCATAGATCATGCTCTGTATTTGGTGGGACCAGCTCGGCGTAGTGTATTATGAACTGTTAAAACCGATTGACACAATCACAGGCGATTGGTATCGAACGCAATTGATGCGTTTGAGCCGAGCATTGAAAGACAAACGGCCGCAATACAACGAGAGACACGATAAAGTGATTTTGCAGCATGACAATGCTCGACCCCATGTTGTGAAAGTGGTCAAGACATACTTGGAAACGTTGAAATGGGAAGTCCTACCCCACCCGCCGTATTCTCCAGACGTTCTCCCTCTGACTATCATTTGTTTCGATCAGGCACACGGCCTGGCTGACCAGCACTTATGAAGAAGTAAAAAATTGGATCGATTCGTGGATAGCCTCAAAAGATGACCAGTTTTTTCGACGCGGGCTTCGTACGCTACCCGAAAGATGGGAGAAAGTAGTGGCCAGCGATAGACAATACTTTGAATCATAAATGTATAACCAGTTTTTTACAATAAAACCTTGAATTTTGGAAAAAAAACGGCGGAAGCAAAGTTGTACACCTAATATCATTTTTGAAATATATTTTAAATCACTTGTATACATATTAGCAATTACAAAAGTTTTATAAATTATTTTTAATTTATTGTGCTAAAATTGAATTAAAAATGTTTTCTAAAGCTTTTGTTAGTATATTCCCTACTTATACTACGGGGATAGGTTATCAATATATTAGGTGTAGTAAAAAAAAATCCATTATTTTTGCATGAAATTGAATGGAAAAATAATGAATTTCTTTTTACTACACCTAATATATCAAGGCTGAGCAAAATTTGCACTTCTCGGCTGATTCTTGGTTCCGCCTTTCGCTATTCCCCTCAACTCTCGCTTTGGATGCCGCTTTGAGTGCTCACATTGTAAACTTCATTCTATTGTTTTTTCATTCATTACATAACTAAACATACATAAATAACAATACATAAATAAAAATAGAATGAAGCAACGCGTAAGATTGAGCACTTGCATTGCTTCATTCTATATGAGTTATGTAATGAACGAAAAAAAAAAAAAGATATGAATGAAAAAAAGAAAAGAATGAAGTTTACAGCATGAGCTGTAAACAGGTCCCAAAAGGTGGGTCTCATGTCTATGAGCGTTATACGCTCCTAAATGTCGAGCGGCATTTGGACTGTGCGCGGAGCGAAAGATAAAGGGAATAACGGAAGGCGGAACCAAGTTGAAAATCAATCGAGAAATTTTGCCGAGCTCTGATACAATATATACCATAGCATGAACCAATATTTGTGTTGTCTGATCAAATTTTGGAAATTTATTAATTATACTATCAATGTTGTACAAAATAAAGACAATACTTTTTGACACACAAAATTAAAACTAATTTACCAGGTGTACAAGTATGAAATGACGATTTTTTTCCCAAAAAAACATGTTAAATTCAGAAGAATGATAAAAAAAGATTTATTCAAAGTATGCTCCATTGCTAGTTACACATTTTTCCCATCTTTCGGGCAATTTGTGGATTTGTGGATTTGTGGACCACGCCAGTAAAAATCTTCCCCTTTTGCCGCAAACCATTCATCGAGCCATTTTTTCATCTTCGTACGAACCAAAGCGTTGCTCAGCAAGTGCGTGACCCATCGATGCAAACAAGTGATAATCGGAAGGAGCCAAGTCTGGTGAGTAAGCCGCATGGGATAGAACTTCCCAGCTGAGTGCTTCCAACGTGTCCCGAACTGGTTTTGCCGTATGTGATGGAGCATTGTTATGGAGAAAAATGACCTTGTGTTGCCTCTTTTGATATTCTGGTCGTTTTTTAAGTAGTGAACGGTTCAAATCGATCAATTGTTGTTAACAGCGTTTGGTATTAACCGTTTCACCAGGCTTCAATAGCTCATAATAGACCACACCCTTCTGGTCCCACCAAACACAGAGCATCGTCTTCCTGCCAAAGTGATTCGGTCTTGCGATCGATATGAATGATGCGCCTGGGTCTACCCATGATTTTTTGCGCTTGGGATTCTAAAAAAAAAATCCACTTTTCATCTCCAGTAACGATACGATGCAAGAATGACTTTCTTCTGTATCGTATTCAAGCAAAATGTCACATGTGTTTTTGCGCCTCTCCATCTGTCTTTCGTTTAATTCATGTGGCACCTATCTGCCGACTTTCTGAATCTTCCCTCTCGTAGGCGATTGAAAACAGTTTGTTGACTAATGCTCAATTGCTCTGCGAGTTGTTTTTGTGTTTGTGAATCATCTTCATCCAGCAATGCTTGCAATTCCACGTCTTCGTACTTTTTGGGCGGTGTTTCTTGTCTGCAACATCGAAATCTCCAATTTTGAAACGCTGAAACCATCGTTCACACGTTTTTTGCGATGGAGCATGTTCACCATAAGCTTCTCCAAGTAATCGGTATGATTCCGCAGTAGTTTTCTTCAAATGAAAATAAAAAATTAATGCTGTCCGCGAATGCTTATTTGGTACAAATTTGGTCATATTAAACACAGCAACACAATACTATGCAAACACTTTTCAATCAAATCACATTGCGCGTTTGACACTTGTTGATAGTACAATAAAATGGCGTATAATGTTAAATCTTTGTACTTCACACTGCATTAGTGCGCCATCTGTTTCTCAAATCATCATTTCATATTTGTACACCTGGTATAAAGCTTTTGCAATTGTTACGTAGTATGTACGTATTACATACAAGCGATTCAAAATATATTTACAAAATAATACAATTGCTGTTTTATGTCTTAATTTTTTACATGATTATTCGATGAAATTTAGAGACGGATATCCGAACTTCCATAAGGTAGTGTAGAACAATGCAGAAGAATATCATTCTAGTGCCAAGAGAAAACGCAGTTTTTATTATTCTTCTTTTGAATAACGATTATATCATTACAGAATATTTTCTTGATAATATAATTTTAAAATACTCTTATTATTTATTTTAAAACAAGTAATATTTATGTAACATTTTTCTTTATGTACATATGCATGCTTCAGAATGAACTAAACTGAGTTCTTTTCGAACTGAGTTTTTTTCGTTCTTGATGATTTCTCAATTTTCACAATCAAAATATTTTTAAAGCGCTGAATATCCGCCATCGATAGTTTGGAGCGCGAGGAGTGGGGCAAGCGCCTCTTATCGTAAGTCTATAAGCTCGAACGTCACAGCGCGCCTGCTAAGCTATTCCCGCTCCTCACGGTCCGCGCGCCATGCGCTAGATAGACTGTACCTTCGGCAATAGTATAAATCGGGCAGACACATATTTGACTGTTTTTAAACGTTAACGTCTCGTTAACTATTGTGAGTATATATTGCAAAATGATAGAGGATTTTTCGATTCAGTTTAGTTTGTTTTACCTGCTCGAGACGAGTGGGGCCGTACATTCACATTCTGTATATATGTATAGATATATTTTAAATATCATATTTAAAAAATAAAATATTATA
>NW_017259381.1:42629-43640 GCF_001594045.1 Atta colombica
CCCGGACCATTGAATATCTCGGAAAGTATGCACTTTTGAGAAAAATGTTTCAGACAAATGTCGTAATATATAAAGTGTATTTAGTGATGTTAACAGTTTGATGGCGTTTCAAGGTCAAACTGCATCACTAAATACACTTTATATATTACGACATTTGTCTGAAACATTTTTCTCAAATCAAGGTTATCTTGATTTTTTTTTAACAGGATACTTTATTTTTGATGCTAGAATCTAATAGTTAGTATTAAGAGTTTTTTAAACACTATAATAAAATTCTTGATACCAACTATTAGATTCTAGCATCAAAAATAGGACGTTCCATTTAAAAAAATCGACATGATCTTGACTTGATCTTGGCGACGCCATCCAAACTGTTAACATCACATTTCCGATATTTAGAATATATGGGGCCCTGTATCATATCATGTATCATTTTAATTGACGCATTAAAATCTCTGGAAGTGACAGCATTTTAAAGAAAAATGTTTCAGATAAAAGTTATATGGTTTAGGGAGACATAAGATGCTATTGGTTTAACTTTGAAAAGTTGTTTGAAAGTCACGTAAAGATCATCATCAATTTTTTTAATGAAATCTCATATATTTCATTGCATATTCTTGTAGGTTACCTGAAGAGCTTTTTAAAACACTATAATCAATTTCTTTTTATTATTTTTATTAAGTTATTTTTATTAAGTATTTTTCGAATTATAAGGCTTGCAAGCATCGCCGGCATTAAGCATTATTTAAGGTACCTGACTGATGGCTAAACCTCTTGAATGAAAGCTACAAGAATGCAATGAAATATCTGGAATTCCATTTAAGAAATTGATGATGATCTTTACGTGACCTTCAAACAACTTTCCAAGCTCAAACCAATAGCATCACCTTATATCTTACTATTCAAGAGATATTTTAATGCGTTAATTAAAATGATATACCTGTACACACACACACACACACACACACACACACACACACACACACACACACACACACACACACACACACA
>NW_017259381.1:43655-58324 GCF_001594045.1 Atta colombica
ATATATATAATAAAAACAATTGTAAATGCACTTAGAGACATCTAATTTTTGTATAAGACTGCATTTTACATACATATAATTGTATAGAAATTGGATTGTACGATTTCCATACATGCGAATGTATGTTTTGTACCGATCGATCTGTAACTTGCAATGCTAACATTCTTTTCAATACAATGTTTAATACACATCGAGAAGTACAAATTACTCTAAATAAATTTGTTTTACACAGAATAGTCACTTTGAATTTTTTAAATAGAACTCTTCATTTTTTATTGCATATTTTCATAGCATATCTCGAGAGCTTTTCAAAACATTATAATAAAATATTTTTTATTAAATACTTTTTAAGTTATAAAATTTGAAAATTATAATACTACCGACACTATCATTATCCAAAGTGCCCGACTGATAGCTAAAACATCATAAATATTATTCAGGATCATAAATTTGATAACATCTGTTAATTAAAATTAATGCTACTGGTGGTCATTTTTTACGTGAAAATTTAAATATAAAGAATAACTTTCAATGACCTTGACTTTGATAAATATTATCAAGATTATGACATGAACAAATTTAAGAGGTTTTAATCACATCAGTCGAACCTTGTTAATGCGGGCGATATTTAATAGCGTTTTTCACTGGCAGAATTGGCATACGCACTTTAAAGCCATTGTATAAATCAAGGTTAAAAAGTACGTTTAATAAAAATTAACAAATTAAAGTACCAAAAAATTCAGAAAAGTAGCAATCAACGCGGTAATTAGTGCGCTAATATACAATAATATTAGATATAAATTTCTATTGTCTCTTTTGTTAGACATACATATAATTTCATACGCGTTTCGACTTGATTTAAGGCATTCTCAATGAAATACATAAATTAAAATTAAACTCTTCTGCAATCTGCGCAATCCTGATGCTAATCCCCCATCCACCTTACTGCGATGTTTCGATGATTTAATAAAAATGTAGAAACGAATTAAATTGTGAAATCTTCAATACATTTTATTGTGGTATTTGATAAAATATATATTGGATATTTTATTAATTGAGATATCTCACTTTTATATTTAGATTAAGTTAGTGTACAATAGCTTTAATATGCATTGAGTGCGCACTAGTTTTGCCAGTGAAAAATGTTATAAATTTTAACAATTCATATCTTGAAAAATACTCAATCAAGAAGTTTCACTATAGTATTTTAAAAAATTAAACTCCAAGAATATGTAATAAAAAATAGAAATTATATTTTTTTTAATTTCAAAATTACTGTGCCTTGACTTTAATATCGCTACTCAGAATCAATTCAATGATATCATTTTATGTCCCCCTCTCACATATGAAACTTTTGTCTGAATATATTTTTTATTCGATGCGTATTTTTAGGGATTATAGCTTGTAATGCTTTAAATGTCCCATATGTACCTATATAAAAATACGAAGTCTATTAAATATAAGCAACAACATGTGTATAACTGATAGAATAATTTATTAAATAAAATTTTTACCGTTATAACATGATTCAATTGTAAAGTATTGCTGTATGATGTTTGGCTTAATGTCATATTCCTTTTATTTATGAGAGGTGTTTAAAAAAATCTGTTATTATTGCAGCCTTATAAAAATAATTTTTTTATATTAATTTAAAAAATGAATGTTAATATAGCTTTGCAATATGATCGATCGGAAAATCCAAAATGTAGCAAATAAAATTATACTTATTTATTGTTTCAGGAACGTTGACTGTGAATGTGAGCGTATTGCTGTTAAGCTTAGCTTCTCCTGATGAGTCCAGTCTGGTAATATAAATATAAATATATCTTAATCATGTTCATAAAAAAAGTAATATAATACTCAATTATGATATTAAAGATTCAATATTAAAGAATAGCACAAATTTAAAAATACAAAGTTCATCTTTTTTTATAAAGACTGATAAAGTCTCTTAATCGATTGATAAAATGAGCAGAAGTGGAACAACTAACTAACTTGAAAAATTCGAAATTTATGAAATAAAAAAGATATTTCTCTAAAAAATTAATTCAGACCCTGTAGTTATTTATGTATACATACATATATTTGGGTAAAGTAAGTTAACAGTAACGCTATTAACAATATCAGTGCACTCTTCGCTAATGAAGTAAACGGTAAAATTCAACGAAATGTCCCTCATTAAATACAAAATACATTAAAAACAAAACGTTGGCATTAATGATGGATGAAAATAGGATAATCCGCAAATGTTCTAGAGATAATATCTTGAAGATAATATCTCTATGAGAGCCTAAAAAGCTTTATAAGTTAATAGTATTTCTATATTAATGCAACAGTCGTTCTAACAATGATAGATTGGAGATTACTATTCGCTCTGACAAATGCGATTATATATGGCATACAGCATGCAGAAAGAAAGAAAGAGAGGAGTTTGATTGGGCTGGATACTAAGAAAAACCTAACGGCGACGGTGATTTGTTGACTCTGCATTCCTAATGTTTCCTATGGTTGTACCACCTCTTTGTGCTATGGCAACATTTGTATGATCTAAGTATCCTGATCTAAGTATGATTTCAGCGAGACTATATTACATTCCTCTTGTTACTCTAATGAACTGCATAGTTTATGATTCATGACTAGCTAAGCGGCGCGTTGAATCAGGAGATGTTATCAGGACAAAAGGATCCTTTTGATCACGTTGTATCAGCCTCTTACGGCAAAGCTTGTAGCAAAAAAATTCTAGGTCGCTATGGCTAATGATCAATCGCAACTTAGTTGAATGGGTTCTCTCTCTCGATTAGGATACTTTGAAAAGAAATGTTGACAAAACCAGATAGACTCGAATGTTCTCTCGCTATAGGAATATCCTAGGAGGTTTTGTGCGTCTGGGCTCCGGTAGATCTAGAAGATGCAATCGATATATTCCTTCACTGCTATTAGGCTATTGAGAATGAATATCGAGTACTGGTGGGATACTAAGGATTCCTGGTGGAGAAATAGAAAGTCAATTCGAGAAACATAGTCTTACATATTATATATTACATATATGTAATCTCTAGAAACATAGTCTTACATATTCCCAAGGGGCCGCTATAGTTAATCTTCTTGAAGGAAGTGCTTTAATATCCTTCCGGATGAGGTGGTCAAATACTTCTGACATGAAAATGCCAAGAACCGCTAACACAGGAACAGCAGCTGGGTACTATATTATTATTATGAGTACTATACATATTGCAGTCAATGCGCTCATGATCTCTTTGCTCATTGACTATACGTTCAAAATTAGCAGCCAGTTCATCCTCCAGGACATAAGAACCTATGGTAGAGTCCGCAAGGCCAAAATGCGCCTGCCCCTCCAATCTAGCACGGCGCTCCTTAAGGACAACCTGCCTTGCAGCCAAATTAGCAGATTAGCAAACCAATAGGCCTTGCAGTAGACAGATGACTCGCGCTCTTGACGTCTCCAAAACGTTGAAGTACTCCATCAAATTCAATCATTTTTGTGTTAAAAATCTTCAATATGGGCTCAAGGTTAAAGACCAAAACTAGACATTCAAACAATCACTGAATAAATAAATAAATAAGTAAATAAATAAATAAATGAAATGCACGCAAAACTAATTAAAAAACTATGTTCCGTATTTACAGTCGTATTTTTCTTCGTGAGAAATTCAGTTGAAACCAATCTTGAAACATAGAATAGTTCATTAAACGAATCTTGAGAGTTGATTTGATATGCATATAATTTTACATTTATAATTGCGATTCTATTGAGAAACACAGATGAAATTTGTTTCGACAATTTGAATCTTCTTTTTCACAATTCAATAGTCTTGAAAAAAAATATCCCATAATACGTAAAGATAAATCGGGAGAAGACGCCACACTTAAGCCTTTATTCTTGAATGAATATTCTTCTTCATTTTATTGCATTAATCTTCGAAAAAAATAAGCTTTCTCTTTTATAAAAATTAATAAATTAAATTTTTAATATTCTATTTATATAAGTGGAAAAATTGATATGTCATGTCCTTTAAAAGTGGCATCTTTTACCTATATATACTCAATAACAAAAAAAAGTACACTAAAAATTTGAAAAAATTTTCCTAAACTTCAAATGATCATAACTTGATAAAAAATGAAGATAAAAATATGTTTCAAAATGCAAAATGAAATTTTAAATGTCTACTTTAAGAATATTTAAATGAAAATTGCAATGGGTCACTATTTTTAAAATGGCGGATGACAAAGTGAGAAAATGCAAAATTGATAATTAAAAGTTTAAGTTTGCGATGATGCATGGTGTGAATCAGATATCACAGCTTAACGGGACAATACGTGAAAATATAGAATTTTATCTTTAAATCGCTTTTTTATCTTCTTCCCAATATGAAGGGTATAGAGTTTGAAACGTTATTGTATATGTATACTTACATATGCATATATGAGCATATGCGCGCGCATACGCGTTCTGGTTTTAGCGTTATCCAGAGTCAACATCATGGACGTGACAGGAATCTGATCTCATGTTTGTATATGTGTGTGGCTGCGTGCATGCGTTTGTGCATATATATTAATAGTGTGTACGACCTCCTGATGCACATTTTATTTCATTTACGATCCGTACTTCTTCCCTGACAAAAATAAAAAGTTTCATGAATGTTTGTTTGACGTTTATATGAACGTTCAGTTCAAATAAATGTTGAATCTGCTGAACATAAAGATTTTATAAAAAAAAAGATATAAAATTTTTTACTGAGAAATCTTATTATACTGCGTCCTTTGTTCTATTTGATATAGTTTTTTAAATGCGAGAAATTGAATTTCACTGTGTCCCTTTAGTGGCAATGTTGTGCACTACTTAAAAATTGGATATGTAGAATGTTTGCTAAACGAAGGAAAAATGCTTATGCTATGGAGTTGAGGAAAATGTTTCTTGATCGTCTTTAAGCGTAAACGCCTTACAAAACATTTACTGAGACTCAATAATCTGTCACATTGAAACAGCATTTGTTGAACGAATAAAAAGGCTTATGATATTAAAAAAAGTTTGCTATTTTTGAAAAGTCTAACAGACGACTGAATTCTCTGCATCAGCGTTTACTGAGCATCCTTTGAAAAGCGTTGTTTTAGCATTACAGAACTTTAAAATGATACATACATACATACATATACACACATACACACACACACACACACACACACACACACACACACACTGCATTTTATAAGCGTTCTGAAAATATTTAAAACCCAATGGGTGTTCTGTAAGCATTCTTATAAAATTTGAAAATATATAAACTCTTAAAAAATAACTCTTAAAAAAATCATCTTCGAATGATTGTCAACGTTTTATAAAACTCCAAATTTTCAAGATTAATAAGGACGCGCGCGCATACGACATGCACACGCATACACCTTACGTTCGCCGACTGCAATTGTGCTCAATCTAAAGTTTACTCACATCCACGCAGTCGCCCCATACAGAAAATATTAGTTGAGTACCACTCCGCTCTTTCGTTCTATCCCTTATGCGCAGAAGCGCAAAAATGATCTCACTGTATTACTCCGTGTGGAGTGGCAACGCTACATTCTTGCTTCGCGTTTTTTTTGCTCCTACATTCTTTATACTCGTCATAGAACTTATAGTAAATGGAAGAGGAATACAGCCGTCGAACTGTGAATATCTTTCTATCCTGCTCAATGACAGTAAGTTAAAAAGAGAATTCGCGATCGCTCCTCACTTGACACATGCGCAGAAAAAAGAAAAATCACTGAGCAGGATAGAAATACTACAGAAACATACATCTTCTGTCTCTCAGATATTGCTCACACCTTCTACTCATTGCTTAGATAGACTATTCTGGCTCCATTTACTATAAGTTTTATGATATTTGTGTGTTGAATTAATGAGGTTATAAACATCGTAAACAATGTCGAATCCTCGGAATAAAAGCGGCCGTTTTACTAAAAAGAAAGATGTGAGAAAATGCTAGAGTTTTAACTGTGAGATATTGCATGTAATCATCTCATTTCAGTACATTGGCAGAAGGACAGTATCATTATTGTTTAATAATTGTTTAATAATTAACATGATATTATTAATTAATTGTAAAAATTCCATGTTACTCAATCAAATTTTCTGAAAGTATGGGCTTTCTGTTTTTCGCGCACCGCATATTGAACATATATGATGTTGCCAAGTCAATGTCTCCCTTCGCTACTGCCGCCAGTCGAAAAAATAGCGGAGTTACTTTGCTCAATGATTTCTTAAAAACAAATACCAGAAGTCATATTCAAATTTCATATTATTCCTTATGATATCAAGTTTTATATCCCATTGTTTCATAAAATTATTAAGAAAATCTTTTTTTACAATAAATAAAAAGAACATTTTTAAATAAGCTTTAGATAGGGATCCTATCTAAACATTTCAACGTTGAAGTGGAATACTTCGATTTTTAATCTCGCTCCGAGTATTGAGTTTTAAAGCATATATGTTCAGGACACTAAAACAAGCTTTTTCTGTAAGTTTCAGAAAAATCTAAGAAAATGGATTTTTCGGAGAACGTTCTTAACATTAACACACACACACACACACACACACACACACACACGCGCGCGCGCGCGCGCGCGCGCATATATGTACACATACATATACACATATACACGATGACGTTCCGAATCAAACTCCATATAGTTCATATTAGAAAAAATTACAATCATCAAGTTGAGCTAATGACAGCAGTATCTTAAATTCAGAACAACTTAACGAAAAATTATTGTATCGAACTTGATTAAAAAGTGATTTAAAGATAAAATTCTATAGTCTTCTTTCACGTATGTATTGTCCCGTTGCTGTGATATCTAATTTACATCATGCATCATCGTAAACATGGACTTTTGATTACCAATTTTGCATTTTCTCACTTTGTCATCCGCTATTTTGAAAATAATTCTGTACAATTCTCATTCAAATATTTTTAAAGTAGTAGACATTTTAAATTTCATTTTGCATTTTTAAACATAATTTTATGTTCATTGTCTATCAAGTTATGATCATTTAAAATTTGGTAAAATTTTCCCAAACTTTTAGTGTACCGTTATTTTTGGGAATGAGTGTATATGGATAAGAAGCCTCTTATGGGAGAAGATGTTACAAACAATTAAATAATGTAATACAATATAAATTTGCATATTTTATTTATTTACAGTCCATAATCAAGAATTTAAGCTATAAAAACATACAAAAGTATGATAAAACATAATATAAAAGAAATATAAAAGAAAATTATTTAAGAAGTAAATTGGACAATACTTTTATTCATTTAAAGAGATGTTGAAGTGATCAAATTATCGAGACTTTGCAGATCGATATAAATCTCCGAATTTACTGAATGGAGTAAAAAATCCTTTTACAGGATTAAAGTAGAAACGTAAAATTTGATGGTGCTGCAGTGAACTTTATACTAAATTCGAAAAAAAGTTAAAAATTTACATTTTTTTAACTCGTAGAGCTATCACCTGATGTAGATGTTTCTTTAATATAAAAGTTTTATAACTTGTATGGACAAAACAACAGTAGTTTTGCACCAGCACTTTACATGTACAAACGATATTGAGTTTATGAAATTAAAATAAAAAGCTTAAAAAGAAAGATTTATATCGATCTGCAAATGATGTGTATACGAACTCTGTGTGAAGACTCGGAAAGGTAAACAAATCAATAATTGCATTTAGCAGTAGGTATAATGCATCTTGCAAGAAATGACGTTGCAATATGTTAGATAAGGATACATGTACGCGTTTGAGTGAGATAAAACGATAATATAAGAAATGAATTAAAGATGTCACTATTATCGACTTTTTTTATTTAGAATTTTAAAAATCTGTACTATCGACATCGATCAAGTTCAATGTCACTCCAGCATTCCCTTCAATAACATTTCAATAACTTAAAATATTTCAAATTATATAAAGCATCCAAAATTTTAATACATAAAATTTTAATGACTTTTCAAGCAAGAACAATCGTGTTTTGTATTTACTGTCATCTTATTCCCAAGTGTAAGAGAAATATTCATTTGCAACTTTTACGCATATATAAGAATATTACAAATTATAATCTATAGTAACATGATTACCGATCGAAACCATATATCATTTGTTCGATTTTACAATAAGCCTCGAAGCACAAATCTAGTTATTAGAGTACCAAATATGTATTATAATTAATAAATAAAAAATATTATATAAAGAGCATATTTTATGACCTACCTTTCCATACTTTGTTAAACATTTTTTAATGTCAATTAGCATGAACTTTTTGATAATTGCGCTTTGTTTACATATTTCTACTATATACTTCTATGCAGTCAAAATGGCTAATGTATGTTCTATGACAAAAATATAATTAAAGTTATTTTCCCTCTTGTGCCATCTTCCCCCGATTTATCTTATTAATATATCTTGGAATTTGTATTGGCTAATTTTTAAGTCGAGAAAAATTGCGTGTCACTTAAAGGAGTCTCCTACATTAGAGGGTCAAAAAAGTAGATTTTTTTTTTTCATAAATCGATAATACAATTCTTTAAAAATATGTCCTTAAAATTTTAGAGCGAAATTCGAAGTCCTTCGGTATAAATTCAACGCTATATGGGCACAGCGCTCATTGTATAATAAATAATTAAAAAATTTTTTATTATTATAGTTAACGCGCGAGCGCGCGCGCGCGCGTGTGTATGTGTGTGTGTGTGTGTGTGTGTGTGTATGTGTGTAATATGTGAGTCAAGGAGGGGGAAGTGTCTCACAGACGTTAGGAAGCGTGTCACCGGGATCCATGGTAGAGGGGAAAGTTACTTCCGTTACTTCTCCCTCTTATTGCGATCTTTCTTTAACCTATTGTCTTCTCTCTCCTCATTGCCTGACGCAGTTCTCTCTGTTTCATATGTTGCAGTCCTTATTATTTCGCTCTCCTGTGTTGTCTTTTCTTCTTGCACATGATTTAATTAAATAGATATGGTATTTATGATTTTAATGAGATATGGTATTGATGATTTTACGATTTAGAAACTAATTATATTATAATATTTTTATAATATTATTTTTAATAATATAATTTTTAATAATATAACTTAGTAATACTAACTTAGTAATACTAATTATGATAATATTTTTTTTTATCAATATAATATAAATGGTCAAGCGAGCTTTCTTATTGATTAATTTAACTTTTATTATGAAGATATGAAGAAGAAGTGGCGAAGAGACTAGAGATGAAATAATTTTAGAAGAAAAGAATATATTTTTTAACATACATTTATTTATCATGTAATACAGTATGTACAATATAATCTAAACCATTGACTATTAGTTCACATTCTATAATAGAATTTTTATCATAAATTTTGTACAAAGTATTTGCAGCATCGCTTTTATTAATAATACAATTTTGTCTTTAAAATTACACAAAATATTCGAATTTCTTACTAACACCATGCGTATATTGACTCAGTTTATAGAATACATATTCAACACATTTCAATACTGCTCAAGCTCAAATAAGGAAATAGTTGTTGATTTCATGTACAAACATGTACCATTTAGTGTATCATTAACTTCACGTTATTCGTATCATATATTTTAACAAGTTCCATATTTAGATCTTGAATCGGTAGTGATAATAGGACTGCATTAATCGCTCGATATCTGCACGCCTCTTAACGTCTTCCACATGCATGAGGTATGAACATGCGGTTGCCTTGATTATCACTAATCGCAATTTGCACATGAGATATAGATCTCACAACGATCCCAATGACCAAGAACTTGTACTGTCGATGCATATTTCCTCATCAAGATATGAGGCATATAGTGAGATTTCGAAGATGTACTGACGATGTCTGAGAAAATGCACTGTGAAAAAGAAAGAAAACGTAAATAAAAAAGAAAATGTAAATAGATCTTACAAAAATGAATAACGTATAAGCAAAAATGAATAACGTATAACGTTATAAGCAAATATTTCATAAAATTAAATAAACTTACTGTCTCTTGTACACAACATCCTATTGAATTGGAACGTAACAGTTCATGGCTTGAGATTTTTTCTCGGAGAACTTATAATTAGTAATAGCTGTGTGAACTCTTTTGGAGCTCTTTGAACGACTGATGCGGTAACGTTGCCAGGAGTTCTTCTTTTAAACAATGTTCCCTTCCATATTTTTTTTATACCTAAAATGGAGAGGATATTTTTTTTTATATTATACATTGAAAAATAGTTATGACGTGGTCGAAGGATACCAAATTAACACATATTATAACAATAAATATAACGATATCGAAACTTTTTTATCTAAAGGCGCCAACGATAATAAAATCTATCTGCTCCTATTTTCTTTTCAAAAATGAATTTCGGGAAAAGAAGAAAAACATATTTAAAAAAAAATCTTATACTTTATTTTTAAACTTGATACATTTTTTCCTAGTATTGCGATCATCAGTTGAATATTTTAAATACATTTTGTAACGCATAATGCTTAACATGTTTTCTACATCAGTATTAGTAATATCCAGATTACATAAAGAATCTACCTTCGTAATCTATCTTCATAATCAGCATCCAGGAGCCTCAGCCATTCGTGTTTTTTAAATCCTTTAACGTATATGAGAGCCTTATTGTCATCATTCTCTTCTACATCAATTATAGCCATTGTAATCAAGCATTTCACCTGTTGTACGGAATCATTCTTCATGCAATCCATGATGACAAGCATTCAGTCAGAAAGCGCAGTCCTTTTCGGATTTTGTCAAGAAATTCCATGATATGAGACATGTAAAAATGTAATGAGAAAATAACTCCGTTTCTCAACTTCTATTTCTTCCTTCACGATAAATTTCCTTCCAACGATAAATCCTTGTTGAACAAACAATCAAATTAGGCATGCATTAAGAAAGCGTGTTTTCCTTATGTCATTGCGTTTAACAATATTTTAAAGAGATTTTAAATCGATTCCAGAGACACACATATCCCTGTTATTGAATATTGTCACGCTTACTGAATGTAAGTAGACAAAAAAATGAAGATTTACTTACAATATTGTATTAAAGATTCTTTAAATTAATGCTTTATAAATACGCAAGCTATAATGTAATTTTTTATTATTAAATGCAAAAAACCGGTTATATGACATCTCTCAACGCGAGTTGAGTCTGAGTTTCTTTCACTTAATTCTAAGATTTGTTACGTCTATATTTTAACATTAATAAATTTCATATTAAATATATTACAGATGATGCATCTTCAAATCGTAATAAAAAAAAATTCTAAATATATGAGTAAGTATATAATGCTAAATATATAAATGCGAATAATATGTTTCAATGTTTCCAAACGTTCGCTACCGAAATCTAAATTATCTTGAAGAATTCGTTATTCATGTATCTTTAATGTTAAAAACGTTATGAATTCTTTTTATAAGAGACCAACATTGTTGATCAACCAAAATTGTTAAAAAATAAATATATTATTTCTTCGAACGCTCTTACACAGTCTATGTTAATTACCATAATACCAAATTGTTTAATAACAACATTCATTGTTACAATAGAATTAAAATTAAATTACTGCAAAATATAGTTCTGTCTCATTATTGCGATCAATAACAAATTTTATACAAATACAACGATAAATCCGTGACATTAGTTATATACAGTTTTTAAATTTATTCCATATAAATATATATTAATTTAGTTCTTTTTTCTTGTACATTTATCTTATAATATTTAATTATTTTTTTAATTACAGGAAATATTAATTTTATTTATAAAAGATTTTTGTTTCTGTAAAAGCTAATAAATTTCAACAAGAAGCTTCAACAAGAAATGACATATACACACACACACACACACACACACACGCGCGCGCGCGCGCGCATATAATATACGTTATAAACCGTATAAAAATTTCTTTAATTAGACAAATAAATTTTAATTCCATCAATTAAGTAAAAGAAATCCTATACTCGATCAAAGCTGATTTTATTGCTTAAATATTTCGATGTGAATTTATATACATACATGTATAGACAATTCTGTAAACTGCGCAATAAAGTCTTTTTCAATCTTGAACGCAATCAATAGATGGAACTATAGTAGTATACAAGTATACTATTGCAACGGGACAGAGAGAACTGCGGCCGTCGAGTAGGAGAGAAAGAGGACAATAGGCTAAAGAGAGAATGCAATGGATGAGAGAGAAGGAACGAATCTTTTCTCCCTTACCTAAATCTGGTAACGCGCTTCTCCCTTCCAAATATCTGTGAGGCACTTCCCCCTCCTTGACTCCCTCACACACTCACATGCATCATCTACGAACTAACACATAGTGGATTAGAACTCACCTATTCTACTACAATAAACTTTATTATTCTTTTATTACAATTTCACGGAATGTATCGATACTAAGTCCTTAATAGCCGTGAGATATAGATCTCGCCTCCACAATTCCTTTTTTGATATAGCACAATTAAATGTTATATTAAAAGAATGGTTGGACAGCGATTACATTTCAGAAAGGACACAACTATCTCTTCGTTCCTCCGATCTCTGTCTTCCTTTAGCACATGGCCTTTGCAAAATTCACAAAGACAATCATCCACTCAGAATTATTATCTCGTCCATTAACATGTATCCCTTGGCTGTGCTCTTGCATAAAATAATTACCAAAAATATACCACAGAATCCTAGAGGAATGCCTAACAGTTTCGATCTTTTCAAGCAACTTTCTGGAAGGAGAATCAATAAATCTGACATCTTAAATCCGTTAGATGTTACATCTTTATTTACTAATGTCCCTCAAGATCTCGTAATCCACAGCATTAATAAACAGTGGCAATATATAAAAAATAATATTTCAATTCCTAGGACCGAATTGCAAAGCAATTAAAAAATTAAGAAAATACTAATATGAAAAAATTCTTTGTGCTTCCATTTATCCACGGTGTTACACAATCTGCCACGCGTATGATTAATAAAGCAGCCTGTGATGTGGGTTACAGATGCATTAACAAGTTAAATAAATTTATTAAAGTACATAAAGACAAGAAAGAATTTTTTGACAACAATAACGTAGTGTATAAGATTTTATGTAACGATTGTTTCTTATGTAGGACAGAGGATTAGGAGAAAACGCAATACAAGAATAAATGAACATATTAATAATAAGAAAGATTCATCCAGATATTCTGTTATAACAGCATTCGTTTTATTATAACCAGTTTTAATTGGAAGAATATTAAAATATTAGACCCAGAATCGAATTACAATAAGAGATTTATTTCAAAAATATTACATGTGAAAGAGCAGGTTAATGGTATAAATTTAAAGATACAGAATCTCTCGATAATGATCTATATGTTTGTATGTTGAGTGTCTTTGTTAACAACAAAAACATTAACGACTTGTTGGTTCCTCTGTTCATCCGACACCGTCGTCCATAAGCAGTAGCATTTGCGATTTATTATCCGTTCAATGAAAATCATTCACATCATTATTAAGAAAATTCGATATTACATATTATAAAGATATTAAGTTAAAGAAAGAAAGATTATGGAACTTTATTTCATCTGCTGTATCATTGTGATTGCATTATTTTATCTGACAACTACAATTTTTCAATAATTTTTTACGATCTTTTTTAACAAATGACTGTATATTGCGACATTATAATAATATTATCTTTTTAAACTTTTAAAAAATTTTTACGTTATGTTATATAATTTTGTTTAACTTCACAAATTATTATAAAAATTAACTCAATATGTACAACTTTTCGACATTTATTAATAACAGTTATAATTCTTATTAGCCATTTATTCGCTCTGCATCACGTGGATATACATATATCTTTCGTATATATAATACACCTTTACTGGAAATAATGTTACCATTAAGTTATTGACTAGACTTTCTTTTCTGATCACATTAATTATTCTTTCTCGTTGTTAAACGAAGAATTGATTTGAATCTATAATTTATATACGTTTTTTCTTGTTTGATGATGTTTCACAATGGAAGATTCACAATTGTCCGGAACCGATTTGATTCTCCATGAGATATGTTGTTGTAAATAGGAAAATCTAAGGGACACATATTTTTTTATACGTGCGCTAAGGATATATTTAAGAGGTGAAACACCCCTTTAAAAAAAACCGGTATTTTTTTTTCAAGGCGAATAAATTCGTCGGAAGTATAAAAGATAGAAAAAAATTTTTTTAAAGTTGTTGTGTGCAGTTTCAAGAGTACTTTAAAGTTATAGATAACAAAAATTTTGTTTATTTTTTTGTTTAAAATACCCCCACCACTCATAATTTTTAAAAATTTTTAATTTTTTTTTTACCAAATTAAAGATATTCTTTTTTTACAAATTCATATGTAATAAAGTTATATGTAATAAAGTTATATTACAACATATTATTTTCGAGAATTACTTATTAACGCTTGCGTATATACGTAATCCATGCTCATATGTATAAGTAATTGTCGATACAGTATATGAAAACTTGGAAAGGTGTCATAAGAAAAATTTGTAGTTTTCTACGTTTATTATATATGTATTTAAATTTTATATACAATATACATGTGTATGTATACGTATTTATATCTTCTAA
>NW_017259381.1:58424-69668 GCF_001594045.1 Atta colombica
AAACAAAATTGTAAGGTTCGTAACATATTTTCGTAAGATTTATAAGAAATGTTTATATCTTCCCATTTTGAACTGGGATGAATGCGTTCCATTCGCCATGTTCATATACAACACTACTCCACACACAGCAACAGAGTATACTCCATTCGAACTAGTTTTTGGACTAAGTACTTTGTACTAAGTAACGTTACCCTCTGCACTGACGAAATCTCCAAATCCTACGTACTGTTGATGTAATGATTATGCCAAGGAATCAAAAGAGGCGACCAATCGAATCGCTAGAGAACATATAATTAAAGCTAAACTAACCGTCAAACAATAACGATAAAGACACTAAAGCTATTTTATTCAAACTAGGAGACAAGATATTGCTCCACGACGAAACTGCGAAGAAATCAATCGAAAAAATTAGATTCATTATGGACAGAATATCAAAATTATTGAGAAACTGTCAGCTGTCAATTACAAAATAAAAATAGGACGAAAAATTATACATGTCAACTGCCTAAAAGCATTTATCGAACATTAAGTATATATAAGCATACGTATCTATCTCATCTTATTCTCGTAGCTCCTCCTTCGAGGATTCGCTAAGAGACTCAATGAAATCTAACAAATCTTAAACCTTCCGGTCAGTAAATTCAACATTATCCACAATAATCTCATCTTGATTCATAACATCATGAACTGAATCAGCACGCTATAGCGGTATATGAGATAACATGATTACAATATAATTGAATAGCAACGATTAAGAAAGCAAAAAGAAAGGCGAAAAGAAATAAAATATACGGAAAAATTTTTTGCATAATATCAGCAAAATAAAAAACGTGGATTAATTGATGGAATAGGCTTCATTGTTAAAGCACTTTTTGCTATGGATGCTTCAGATGAAAAAAATCATTAAAGAACAAGTTACGATTCTGAATAACAAACAGCAAACACTTCATCATGTCATGGCGAATCAATTAAAAATTCTAAATATCATAATCGCGCATATCTAAATTAGAAGAAGTAACCAACTACAATACTCAATTATTTTTAATTACTACCAGAATAAATAGCAAGATAGCCAAACAGGACTTAAGAGAAGAGATGGATGAATATTTTCTTATACTAAACGCCATTATTACGAATATCTTACAAGATATAAATTGTATTATCGAACACTTATTAAACTTCCTCACTTTTATTAAACAAGAAAGACTACATCCTAGGATTATATCAATAAATGAGATCATAACCAGCTTAAAAGAAGCTCAAGTACATTAGAACTGGACTTCTCTTTCAGGATTCTTGAGTCAAATTGGCTTGAGATAGAAAAATGCATCACTGTGCGTATTATGACGAACCAAATATACACACCATTTTGAAATTCCTCTTATAAAATATGATATGACTCAAGATCATATCATTACCCACACCCGACCACGATAATGTATTCACTCTGACTGAACTAGATCAGATTATAATAGCTGTAGATAGCGAAAATCAGCATTACATGACGTTAACACGTGAAGATTTAAGCATAAGATGTAAACAAATTGACTATACCTGCGAACACACCAATCTACCTATATACCACGAAAACACAAATTCATTATGTGAAATTCAAATGTATGTACAAAATTCTAATTCTAAGATATTGTGTAACACGCGATATATTAAATCTAATCATACTATATGGATAGCCCTCGAAAATGAACGAGCACAGTACTCCATCCCTTACGAACAAACAATTACTATAGACTGTAAAAATCGCGAGAAATATAGAACGAAAATGGTAAGAACAGGACAAATTGCGCTATACGGAGAATATATAAATTAATAATTGCGGACATGACTGTAAAAGCAATAGGAACCATCAAAGCTACAACCATTCAAACTCGCTTACTATAGTACAATTTAATCCGTTTGCGAAAGCAGCTAAAGCATAAGGATTTAAACCAACCGGATATAGTAAAATTAAGAAAAATTATTCGCGACCCAACGGAATTAATGGATCTAAACGTAACTACAAGATGTAACAACAAAATTAAAAAACGCACAAGATTCATCATTTCTGCCGGAACCCATTATATACACAATTTCGAGTAGTATTATACTATTATATTAATTATTGTGATTATTGTAATAATTGTATATCAACAAACGAAAGAAAATCTCCGTTTTCTTTTTTCAACGAGAGAAGGATGTTATAACCCAAATAGGTCATACCCAAAATCTACGTCTGCAGAATTTCTGCAGATCAGCAGTTAAAGCATTACAAATCAAGTCACCTATTTTTGATTTCAAAACCAATGGCATATTGTACTTTAAAATGCAATCACGCAATTAATTCGACCTAATTTGTAAATATAAAAGCGTAAACCTCAAGCACCTCGGGGCCGTTATGAAAAAGTTAAGAAGATACACGACTATTGTGAGAATTTCTGTTACTACGAGCGCTATTGCGAGATGTCGTAAAATTGTAACACATCGAGTACTCGTAAGTGGAAATAAAACTTCTTACCACGCTGGCCTATATTAATTGGAGGATTTCGAATCCTTATCAAATGATACCGCCACGTCCAATTTGATTCCGCCACGCCTTGAGCGGCACATCATACTTTGACGGTACGCTTAACGGCTGATCCGTAAATTCTATAAACGATGCTCGGAGCGGCATCCTTGCACCCTGAGCGATACAACACAGCATTATCCAATGTTATATCTAGAACTTTTTCTAAAATACCTTTAGCTTTTAAAGATGCAAAAAATACTTCCGCGATATCTTTTCCTGTGTGATGACTATTTGAAGTGATGAAATCTAAAGCAATAAAAATCAATTTCCATTCATAAAATGTGCATTATTCATAATAAGATTTTTTTTCATAATAAGATTTTCCTGCAACGGATATCCAATCACCCAAAGTAAATGATATTTTTTATTTGTTTTGCATCAAGACATCAATTACAGATTTTTGTATTTCCGTGAAAACTGTACAACGCATTGTTCGCATCAAAGTACGCTTTGATAACTAATTTTAGGATTTAAAATACTAAAAAAATCTTGTATTTCTTCATCATCAAAGAAATTGAAAAGAAGATATTTTATTGCCATCCATTTGACAATCTTGCGATTTAAATTCTGATTTATGATACTGTCTGTAATATAGACAAATAAAAATTAATTAATTAGTATTTAAGTACTTAATGTTAACGAATAGTTTTTTCTTAAAATTAATTAATCGGTCAAAATAATTAGTAAAAATAAAATAACGAATATAATCAGATTTCATATTTATATAAATCAATATCTTCATTATTCGACTTTTATATTTGAATGACAATTAAGTTATTTCATTAAAAAAATATTTTGTTTTTTAGTACCCGCTAATGTTAAAAAATTTTCCATTTATATATACCTCTTATATATATCTATTTTCCACTTATATATACCTCTAGAAGATATTTTTAAATGTGGAGGAATATTCCGTATATAATTATAAGATGTTAGATAAGCTAGATTTAAGATTACAATCATTAATTAGTATCACATTTCAAAAAGAGCAAAAAAAAACAGATCTTTCAGAAGCCCAAAAGGCATAATCTGAAAAAAAAACTTTAAAATCTTTAGAAGACTCTTTGACTCGATTTGCGTATGCCGTCTTGTAGAACTCGTGAACATTTCTTTTTCGAATAGTAATGCGTCCCTTTCTCTCGCGATAAGTTGCATATCTTCTTGTTTCAAACAGCTATTCAAATTATTAATGGATTTTCCTGCATAGAAGAATTTACTCTTGATCATAGCTTTTGATCATATACCGCTAAATAACAGAATATTTTTTTTGGATGATACATATTTAATTATTCTGTAAATCCATTGTAACAAAAATATCTGCTTAAACATATCATGAATATATGTTTGTTTCGAAGATACTTCTAGAAATTTGGAATTTCGGAATATGGTTTCATAAACTTTTGTATGATTTCTTTGCACATGTCTTCTAAGACCATTTGTATTTGAGTTTGTCTGTTTTGATTGTTTTAATTAAATGTTTGCACACTCCTACTTTCGTATCGTTCACGATCTTAATATCAGATAAAATAATGCAATCACAATGATACAGCAGATAAAGGTTCTATTTTCCATAATCTTTCTTTCTTTAACTTAATATCTTTACAATTATGTAATATCGAATTTTCTTAATAATGATGTGAATGATTTTGAACGGATAATAAATCGTAAATGCTGCTGCTTATGGACGACGGTGTCGGATGAACAGAGAGGAACCAACAAGTTAATGTTTTTATTGTTAACAAAGACACTCAACATACAAACATATAGGTCATCGAGAGATTCTGTTTCTTTAAATTTATACCATTAACCTGCTCTTTCACATGTAATATTTTTGAAATAAATCTCTTATTGTAATTCGATTCTGAGTCTAATATTTTAATATTCCAATTAAAACTGGTTATAATAAAACGAATGCTGTTATAACAGAATGTCTAGATGAATCTACTTTCTTATTATTAATGTGTTCATTTATTCTCGTATTGCGTTTTCTCCTAGTCCTCTGTCTTACATAAGAAACATCGCAATCATTACATAAAATCTTATACACTACGTTATTGTTGTCAAAAAATTCTTTCTTGTCTTTATGTACTTTAATAAATTTATTTAACTTGTTAATGCATATGTAACCCACATCACAGGCTGCTTTATTAATCATATGTGTGGCAGATTGTGTAACACCGTGGATAAATGGAAGCATAAAGAATTTTTTCATATTATTTTCATGATCATTGCTTTGCAAATTTCTATGTGCAACCCTTGGTGAGAGAAGTTTCTTGATCTTCGAATTAATCTGTTTAAATATCATTTCTGTCGGATATCCATTATTTAGAAGTACTTCCAAATCATTTCCAAATTTTTCTGATAGAATTTTGATTGTGAAAATAAAATTAATTGATCAACCAGACTATATATGATACCCATCTTATGACGTGAGTGATTAAATAAATAAGATAGACATCTCCCCGAATTTTTTTTTTAAACCAATCCAACGTTTATTATACTATCCTCTACTATCAAAACAAAAGATCAAGAAAACTTCTGATTCTGTGATTCTCTTCATATTCTATAGTAAATTATAATCGTTTATGTATATGTTATTAAAAGTCTTATAAATAAATGATATCAAATTAGATGGAATAGCCATAATTATGTCATCCACATATCGGAAATAAAGGCTGACATTCGATTCAACATATTAAGAGATCTTCTCCTCAAGATCTCGCATTACTAAGTCAGCCACAATAGACAAGAGTGGAGATCCCATCGGAGTCCCATACGTCTGTTTGTATACAACATTATTAAATTTAAAATAGGTGGAAGACAATACGAACTTTATGACCTTTATAAATTTGGTTCTAGGAATTGAAATATTATTTTCTATATATTGCTACTGTTTATTAATGCTGTCGATTATGAGATCTTGAAAGACATTAGTAAAGATGTAACATCCAACGGATTCAAGATGTCAGACTCATTGATGCTCTTTTCAGAAAGTTGCTTGAAGAGATCGAAACTATTAGGCACTCTCCTAGGATTCTGTAGTATATTTTTGATAATTATTTTATGCAAGAGTACAGCCAAGGGGTATAATGCTGTGGACGAGACAATAATTCTGAGCGGATGATTGGCTTTATGAATTTTGCAAAGGCCAAAAGAAGACAGGAATCGGAGGAACGAAGGGATGTTCTATTGTAATTATTTTTATTATTTATATTTTTTTTTCACATAAAAATTTATATGTACTCTACATATAATAGTTATATTAAAACACAATAGTTATATTAAAAAGTTTTAAAACAGTAAAAAAGTTTTAAAAAAAGTTTTAAAACGATAAATATTAGTCTTCCTTTTGAAAAAATATTATGAAAATTTACCATTTTTCGATCTTTTAATATAGGAGATAAGTGTGGTCTTAAGTGTGGAAATAAAGTGTATATATATATATATATATATATGTATAGAATATCAGTATAGAATAATATTATACTATTTAGGTTTTGAATAACATTCCTCTTCTCGAATAAATACAGTTTCAAGTGATTTCTAATTAAGACATGACTATTAAATCGTCTATCTCAAGACATAAAACTCTATTCTGAGTATCTCGCCTGATACGCTCTTGAGATGAGATTTGAGAAACGACTATAAATACCTAAAACACAAAAATAATAAAATGCAGTATCGCAATAACAAAAGAGAAAAATCATATCACTCGCAGAAAAACATTCTACCCGACGCCAGCATCTGGTATGATTAAAGTTCACCCGAGAAGCGAGTGAGCCAAAGAACTATAATATGACAATTGCAGGAAGACACGCAAATAAAAGAAAAACTATTAAAACTAAAAATAGCGGCACTTGTTATAAGAAAGAAGATAAAAATTGAATCATGGAGCGAAAACTGAACAGAACAGCGAGCAGAGATGTTAACAGTACGAGTTACACACAACCTAACTTTCCATGCGAAACAAGGTTCATGTCCCTCTCTACCCATGGGCATCCAATTTTTTACATAAAATAAGGTTTATCCCCTCCTCCCCCCAAATTTATTTCTAGTATAATGCATTTTTCAGGTAGCGCATGATTAAACAAATAATTCAAGTGAAAGATTTAATGAGTAAATCAAAATGTTAAAGAGAAGCCCGTCGCGAAAAGTGTCAATGATATTATCATTCAGATCAATAGTAAAATCATTTGAACTAATGATAAAATTATACGGACTCAACGGCATTATCCTTATCGAATGATTTTACTATTTGAAGCGTTCAATAAGAAAATCATTCGATGGTAAAATATTTTATCATTGGATGTACTCCAATAGGAATATCATTCGACTAATATTAGTTACTATTGGATACGCATCAATAGGAATATCATTTGATCAATATAATATTTTGCCATTAGATTGTCAATAGGAATTCGCATTAAAAGCTACTCATTTATATAATCTAATGATGCTTTCAATGGAATTTTACCAATGGCAATATTTTATTACTGAAGATCACTGATCGGTGATAAAATTTTCAATAGTAAAATATTACCTCGGATAACCAAGCGTGCGATATCCCATGATACCCGCACAAAATACCGCTACCGTACTGTTACTATATTGCCATGAGGTGTAACTGGTAGCAATAGAATCCTACATATGAGAGAACTGACATCGGCGTCGCGATTTCTGATTGGTGTTATCCTCTATCTAATTAAAGTAGCCATATTATGCAATGGAGAGTCATATGTTTCCTTTCTACTGAACTGGTACATACACATACCTAGGTATGTATAAGTATCTTTGTGTACTTTTACGAAATACTTCCTGGCAAAATAGAAATATAATCATGTTACAAAAATATATAACGTTATTGCAATAATGCATTCAATAAAATTATAAAATTAATTGTATACAATATGCCATTTACCTTTTTGTGTAATTTTTAATTGCATTATTTAATCGCTATATTATTCAACAAGAAAACACAAAAACATTAATACTTACTTAACCTCCTGACGAAGTTCATGATTCTTACAATGGAGTTTCATGGGAACTGGTCAGCTAATCAACTGCAGCTAAATATGACGGTGCTGAACTTGTGCTAGAATATCGCTTCCCCCATTTGTGGGGGATGAATATCGCTTCTCTCATATATAAGACTCTAGATAGCAGTATACATGATATTATAGTACAATGTATCAACACTGTACCTGTACTGCATACTGTTTAGATACATCATGGTACATATCCGTACTGTATCAATATGGCGTATTATTATTGACAGAAAAAAAAGACTGTGGAGACCTAATCAAAGATGATACATGATAACTACAAAAGTACAGCATTTGATTTCCTAACCTGAAAATAGTCGTTATAACATTAAAATTAAATATTAGATAGTAACTGACTGGATTGGTTCAGTTAAACTGGAGAAATTTCTATCAGGACCATATTGAACAGATATATTATAGCTATACATCCATGATTACATAGGTGTTCGTGAATCATCGAAGTGTAGCGATTTCCATATGATTTCAGAAGTCAAGGATAGCGAATGGCAGTATGCAACCGGATGAGTGACCGCTTCGAAGCACTATAAAATTAGTTCCCGAATTTAGGGAAAAATTTTTTCTTTATCATATTTTATTATGTGTATTCTGGAATAAGATATTAATTAATAATAATACTCATTTTAGCAATAAAATTATAAAATTAATGTATTATTGAGAAAACATTACTAGTCAGTGATAAAATCCGCCATTCATTTCATTTTCAATAAGTTTTTCAATGATACTTTTAATAGTAAAACCTAATAGTAAAATCTGTTTTTTTTTGCAACAGGAGCTTTTGGAGCTAATAAGTTGTAAGTGTGTAATTACATATATTTTATTAATTATTGTAAAAGATAAATATATATTTCGATCCTAATTTAAATCCTCTTCAATATGAATTTAATATTCACAGAAAATAATAAACATCGTCACGAATATAGAACAATTGTCAAGAGTATCGATGTAAGATGATTCTCTTTTATCTCTTGGCATGGTTTCGTTATTTACTAACAAATCTATAAATTTAGTTTTAGAAGGAATTGCGATGGTCTTTGATTAAAAGAAACATTGACATGACTAAAAGTGAATTTTTTAAAGCCTTAAAATTAATTTAAACTCCACATTTTATTTATAGAATCCGGATTATCACCACCGACCGACGTATTAAAATCAATTGTAGCGTGTTCTCATTATTCTCTCTACTGTCACTCGTCCGAGCAACGGCACTACGGCGGTGGAAGATGAGATGTAGTGGAGAGAGCTAGCTACGGTTGATGCGATCTCAGGACTTTAATCCGGGCTCTAATGATGACAAATTTTACAAATAAACTTTTGGAATTCTTATGGAATCCCTTTCATCCCCAATTATGACGAATATAGTGATGCAAAATTAAGAGTCGTTCTTTAAAAAATTGTTTATTTTATCGATTTTGTACTTCAGATATGAATGATATCGCTTTGCGTCCTATATTGACGAACTTTTAACTATATTTAATTCATACTATCTTAGACTTTTCATTATAGAAATTGAAAGTAACTTTTTAAATTTTTTTAGATGTTGTTTTAATTAAAAGAGACAACACCACATACATGATTGGTACCACAAATCCATTTTCAGGACGATATTTAAATTACTTTTCTTGGCATTCTCTTTATTAAAAATTGGACACTATAATTAATTTAGTGGATAGATAGATCAAGAGGTCACTATAGTAATTTTTTTGTCTATAGCGACAAATATGGGAAGTGGGTAACTTTTTATTTCATGTAAAATATAAAACAATACATATATATTTAAGCCCGGTCACTTAAAGAGGAAGTGGGCTTTCTAAAATGTTGCAGATTTTGATTTTTGCATTAAAAGTGTCAAGATTGAATGTTGTAATCAATAGTTAATACCCTTATTCCAAGATAGGTGGATACCATCCCATACTTCTCAGAAGAGTGCAAGGGATCGCCATACTAGATCAAAGTGGTAAATTTTTTCTGAAAAGAAAATCGTTAGCAACAAAATTGAATTTTTGTCTATTACTTAATTTTAATATCAATTATCGAGAAATATGATTCCCATACTTTTCAGATGGTCTTTAAACAGCCATACTTATCAAAATATGAACAATTTTACATAAAAAAATTGTACCTGTTCGATTACAAAAGAAACATTTTATCAAAAAGATTGATATCAGAGATGATACATATAAAAAAATAAAAATATGAATTTGCAAATTGAATTTGCAAATTGACACTTCTCTAGATTAATATATTTGAACATTTTCGCGAATTTATGACACTTTTGTTCTATATTGCTTATCAATTTGAATTTTATTTATATACTTCGCGATTATTTTGACACTCATTATGTCTAATATTCTCATCGTCTATTACTAGATATCAGCGTTTTCATGTAAGTTTTAATTTATCCTCATTTTTGTAATTTATAACATTATCAATAATTAATATTTTCATTAAATTAGTTTATTGTAATATATAATAAACTTGACAGTAAGATGATCATGTACACAGATATTGTTATCAACCTCATCATTCATGTAAGTGCATTTTGTTACAATTAACTTTTACAATGACAGCATCATATTGTTGCACTATATTATTTAATTTATCAAAATTTAATGAACAACCTTTAATGAGATGTGAATATGAGAATTAGTCAATATTTGACTATATTAACTCTCTTACATCGATACTTTTGACATATCTGTTACTCCGATATTCGTGACGATGTCTATAATTATTATTTTCTGTGAATATTAAGTTTATCTGAAGATGATCCAAATTAGAATCGAAACATTTATCTTTTATAGTAAAGTATAAGTGTAAAGAAATTACACAATCTATGTTTCAAAAATTTCTCTTTAACGTTTTGATTCATTCATTAAAGCCTTTACTTGAATTATTTATTTTATTAAATTAATGTTAAATAAACATTAAACAATTATATAAATCAATATTAATAATAAATCAAATAAATAATGTGAAATTAATATTTAATAAATAATATTTAATATTTAATAAATATTCTTTTACTGATTCCTGTTTACCCTGTGCCTATAAGTTATGTGGAGATAATGCAGAGTAAGAGTGAATACAAAATAACAAAAATAAAAATAATATAGGCAACTGAGAAGCGCGGAAGGAAGTGCGCAAATTATTTTTTTAAAATAAGTAAATTGTTACTTTATTTGATGTATCAGATATATATATAAATATATCTTCTTTATTTAAAAAACTTAAGAATTTTTTAATGTTTCGACTCTCTTTCGAGTCTTCTTTATCAATATTCTTATTCTATATCTGATTTCGCGATTTGATCCGGTCAAGGATAGTTACTTACAGATTGCTAAATTGTTTTGGAATCTGTTTCAAATTCAAATACTTAAATTCAAATCAAATAAGCGGCGAGTAACTCTACAGTTGCCAAATCTTCTCATGAAGTTTTGGATGCTGTTATTATTCACAATTTAACTTTTATTGATGTATGCATTTTATGCGAAACTGCTTGAACTCTATCTAAGCAGTTTGGAGTGTCGAATAGATCTAACGAGCGCTTAAATTATCAAAGATTAGATCGAGGAGAAAACAATAAATCATAGTAAATATATATATGTATGTATGTATATA
>NW_017259381.1:69768-81395 GCF_001594045.1 Atta colombica
CTACTGCAGCAACAGTGGTACGATCCTCGATTGCGTTATAGCAACAGATCCAGATATGACTTTTTAAATGCGATTCATCATTACGAGAACATCTGGTTGCCGGATACGTATTTCATAATGCATGGCGATTTCAAAGATCCCATCATTCCTGTTCACTTTGCCTTGCGGATATATCGTAACGGCACTGTCAACTATCTTATGCGGTATTTGAAATATCAATATATCTTTTATGCAAATTAAATGTTGTTATTATGATCATTTCTTTCCTTGTAATTGCGAATGTTCTAAGGAATATTTTTATAAAATTTTTTAAATAACTTGAAATATTGGAAAAATTTTTAATTTTTTTTATTTATCTAAAAACATTCTTCTAAATGCATTATTATCCTTTTACAGGCGTCATCTTATTCTATCCTGCCAGGGTAGACTTAATATCTTCCCTTTCGACGACCCATTGTGTTCATTCGCAATCGAGAGTAGTGAGTAATTAGAATAACTGTTAAATAATTAGAATAACGGTTAATATGAATAACATAATTGTCCTTTTATATTGCTGTTCTTTTAATGCATAATTATAACTTAAATTAATAAAAACTTAATTTTATTTTTCAGTATCATATGAGCAGACAGCGATTACATATGTGTGGAAAAATGATGAGGGTACTTTACGAAAAAGTCCAAGCCTGACGGCACTGAATGCGTATCTCATTAAAAATCAAACAATCACATGTCCAATTAAAGTGAGCTGGCGAGGTAAGCAAAACAATCACTTGTATATTTTCTAAGTTTATTTAGAGGAAAAATGAGGTGTGCGCATCTAAAACAATTTTTTTGAGAATTATAAAAAAAATAATATTAAATGCACTTAACATTTTTCATGCTTCTATAATTCATTGTAATATTAGAATTTTATTTTTCATATATTATTTATTACTTATTTTGCTAATTAAAACAATAATTTTTATGTAAAAATGTAATTTTCTTAATATAATCAAAATACATATAATATTGATCATATACCCATTTTAATGAACACTTTCCTCCGGAATTATGCAAGATATCGAAATTCTATTTTTACATTATGTGATTTTTACATTATGTGTCGAGAGGGATATTTTAATTAACAAGATTTCATCTTGGAACCATCAAATGAAGGAACTTTATTTTTGTGGCAATCTAATTTTTCAAACACCTATATTTGTAGCCATACTCATTACGAGCGTTCAACGCGTTATGACTCAAAGATAGAAAATCAAACAAATCGCTAAACACGGGCTTCCAATGTTTGTGCATGTTCGAATTATCATCCTTTACGAATGCAGAGAATAATACGATATCTAAATGATGGTGACATGATTTGATACACATCATAATATGCAGGCACTCCACATGTTGAAATTACAGTTTTTGTCAAGTTAAAAAATCGATGTTCTCTAATAGTTCTGGCAACTTTTGTTCCAGAAACTTGTTGTAAATCACATTGTAGGATATTATTGAAGAAATGAGTACCGATGTATTCATAACATTACATCATTGATTATACCTTTGGTATAGTATTGTATTCTACTAATAAGAATGTCTTTGTCATTATTGTGAATTGTATCGATTCACATGGTCTTCACATTAATAAAAGTTACGTCGTCCGAAAACAACACGTTCAAAAAAAAGTTATCCTTTCGCATTTTACATGAACCCAATTACAGAATCGTAATCTGTTCCCCAAAATATATCCCCTCGATAAAATATCCATATCGTAAAAATAGGATTTCGATCTTGTCTATGTAGTACCGGAGAAATTCAAGTGCATTAATTAAAATAAAACACACCCTGTATATTTCGAGTATTATCACACACAAATTTCTTTTTGGTTTAATTATTCTATGCAAAGGTTCTATGCAAAGAACAACAAATGCAATGTTACACTTAGTACACTTAGTAAAATGAATGCATTTTATATTGTATATACACATATATATTTACTTTAATCCAGCACCCCAAAGAGTGTAAATTCTATCGCGCGATCTCCACGCGGTACATCTTGGATAATACTAATGCCAGCGGTATTGAAATTTTGAAGTCTTAAGAAGATCTCAACTAAGAAGGATTTCTAATTAATGTTTTGAAAATGTGTTGATGTCAGTTATAAGAAATGCAAAGAAAGATATGAATTCCCATTTTAAAAATTCAAATCGACCTCCACACTTTCACAACGCCACCCAAGGTCAATCGCATATGCTCATGTAATGCATTACTTGATCTCCAACAATTTTCATCTGAAACATTTTTCAAAATAATTACTTCTCTCATTTTTAAATAGAATAGAGAATGGTCTGAAACATCCGATATAAAGTGTTCTCGATCTATGGGATCACCTTTCATGAGCAGATAGAGCGGACTAACTGAGTCGAAAGATCTTTTATCATTTTTGTTGCAATACTTAGGAAATATTAATTTTTAAAGTTCACTAAGTAATCATGTATCCGCGCAGTATACCGCCAAGTATATGTTGGTCGCTTGTTGTACAGGGAGTAGAAACTGCTATAAGGCGCACTGCTTAAGTTATATGCTTAGCGCGCGCCTACCAGGCAGTCCTCACGACAAGTGATCGCAACCGATGATCGGGAATTTAGTAGTTCACGCGTGTATTTATTTAGTAATCTTTAATAGAAATTAATATTTCCTACAGTATTACGAAAATTACAAAATAATGAAGAATTCTCGATTCAATCCGCTCTACTTGCTCATGAAAGGTGATCTCGTAAATCGGGAACATTCTGAATATACGTAACCCACATACACACACACACACACACACACACACACACACACACACACACACACACACACACACACACACACAACACACACAAAACACACACACACACACACACACACACACAGAGGGTGTTTTTTAAAGAGGATCGAGTGGTTCGGAAGATAAAAAAAATCGATTTTTTTTTATTGCATTTTTGGAAAATTGATAGTCTTGAAAATATGTTGCCAAAATCATTTATAAAAATACGTAAAATAATGGAGTTATTCATGATTTACTAAAATGGTGCATAGGTAAAAATTAGGCGCCATACAACTGTTACTTCTTCGAACAAAGAAATATTTCGTGAAGTTTCATGAAGAGGATGAACTGTTTTACAGAAATCGCCAAATAAAAAAAATTTATTGTAAGTATTAAAAAAACATTCTAACTCAAAACTTTAAACACATTTTTCTCGAAACGTGTTTTTTTCAAATTTGCTGACATTGTAAAGAAAAAACAGTTCAACGCACTGATCTACGCTTTTTATATATTAATTACAATTATTTTCTCTATACACCAAAAAAATTAATTAATTTTTCGAAATAATAGTTTTTTGACAATTTAATGGAAAAAATAACGGTCAAAAAAAAATTCTTTTTATAAAGAAATAATTTTAACCAATCGCGATTTTTTATTATTTTGTTAGGTTAGGTTTACCATATACATTCAACATCATTAATTACAAGTCAATTTGATTTTTTGTTTTCAGACAACTAGTTGTAGCTCGCAATGTCAGCAATTTAACAAAACCTCATTTGGACACGTTTGCCACCATTGTTGCCTTTCGGACATTTTAACATATTTTGGTTCATAAAAATTTATACATATTGTACAAAATTCAAATATAAGTCCAAACCTAAAATTGATAGCCATAATCGTTTTTATTAAAAAAATTCACAAAGAATCATTGATTTTTTTATTTCCCAAACCACCAGGTTTCCCCTTAAAATCCACGAATTATATAGCGCTATTCCTGAATAAAAATTGAGTCGAAAAGTTCTGAGCCATTTTTTTCTACAATGAAGTAGTTATTACCGAATAATGCTAATCCAATTGTTTTAGACGGGTTAACGTCAGTGAATACGCGCGCCTGATAATGTGCATGAGTGCTTCGTCGCACGCCATACGTCGCTACTTCTTTTTGATTGCGTTTAACAGAAAAATTAATCAGTTAGCGCTTAGTAATTCCTTATATGATTAATTTTTGCCTTTATTTCTTCGCTGAATCTAAGTGTAGAAATCAATCATATTAAAGAATCACTAAGCGCTAACTGTGATTAGTTTTCTCTGTTAAACGCAACTATTGCTTTAGCTACTAATGTTCCTAAAACAAAAACAAAGTCTGGCATACTTGTAGCTCTCTTTTCATTGGACTAAAGTCAGATTCTCTAAAAATTACAGAATCAATAATCATACAAGCGCGAACACATATGCACAGTTTAAAACGGATACAGTAAAATAAAGAAAGAGATTAGATCTTTTTTAATATTTTATGTATTAGAAATAATGAAATATATAAAAAAACATATAAATATGTAATAAAAATATATTGAAAACTATTTAATAACAAAATGTATACCATTTTACTCTTACATAGAAATATTTTGGGATCCGAATCAGATTTTCCTATATTTTTTATTCACTGCTATTGTCTTTCATAATTCTTTGAAAGATAATGTATTATATTACTTTTCTATCATAAAATGGGACATTTTACTACACAATAGTATAGTGTTATGTATTCTATAAATATAGAGACTTATTATATTATAATAATTTTACATAAATACTATTTTTCATAAATACTATTTCTACTATTCCACTTTCTATATTTACAATACATTAATTTTTTTGTTATATATAATCAATACTTTTTAAACTAATTCTGCAATGAGTCGATAGTCGGAAATTTTATTAATTATCTTCAGTCGTATGAGCTTTCTATAATAAGCCATTACTTACGCTTTAAGTTTTAACGTACGAAATTGATCAATCATAGTTGATTATTCTTTTCACATTTGATGGTCGATTTCTTTCGATTTTAAGATTTAAAAGTAGATAATAATTTATTACGAAAAGCCTATTAATCTAAATACTGACTATGATTTTTCAAACAAGTTGTTAATTGTACAGCGAGTCATTTTGCTCGATTAATAAAAAGGAATAAAGTCGAATTTGATTAGTCTTAGAAAATCGGTAGTCTTGGTCGTTGACAAATTGGCTGTTGACCAACTTCACCAATTCGCCAATAAGACTTAGGTTTACTAACTACCGTTCATTATAGAATCATTATGCGTTTTTTCTCTCTTGTATAATATAATTTCTATTTTGTATTTATTGTGATACTATAATATATTGCTTTATTTATCTCTTGTTTTTTATTTTCTTTATAATCTCTGTTGGCAAGAACTTATTCTCTTTTTCTCTCTTGTTACACTAGATGTGCGGCAGAAATGCACAGATGAGTCTACCATTTTTAGGGACCGATAATCGGATTCTGTCTTATAAGAACTACTTTGCCGCTATTCTCGTCGTTATGCAAGAAATTTTCTTTTGCATTAGAAATTGTATTCATTTCGTCAGAAGCATCTTTTTTTTGATAAAATTTCGAAGGATACAATTCTCGTCGAAACGTATCAGATTACACTACACAGTACAAAACTCCGATTAAATTCCCAGGGGCGCGTTCCGTAACTGTTTTGCACGCCTATCGACAGTAATGAGTCGTTGCGCATATTTTATATAGTGAGCTGCCCAATGACACCGACAAATGTCAGTAGGCGTGTAATCACGCCTCAGGAAATTCATTTTGATGAGATCTCGGGGAGCTTATAGAATTCGACAAAACGAACTCCTAGAGAGTTCATATTGCTGAGCTTCCAAGAAGCTATAAAATTCGACTAAATAAGCTCTCCGTTAAGGAGTGCATTATATTAAGATCTTGAGAAATTTAAAGAGAGCTTCCTATGAACCAAAATAAAATTCCCAAGGAACTTTCAAAAGCGGACACAGAAGTTACTGAGGAGTTGTTTTTGAAGCTTAAATGAAGCTAATAAATGAAGCTAATAAAAATTTTATAAGTTCCCTGTGTTGTGTAGGTAGCTTACATTCAGTATCAATAACTTCTTTAGCTTATAAATTTTTTTAAATTTTCTTTGTAAACTGGAAACTCAAGCGTTTTCCTTTTATATAAAATAGACATATTATCTTTTTCTTGTTGATACTTTTTAATTTAATTATATATATTTAAAATTATCATTTCTGTAATGTTCTCATAAAAATTATTCTCTGTAACTATCTATTACAGATGACTTGTTATTATGGAAAATTTCATTTTTTAAAAAGTTTTTACAGAAAATGTTAAGAAAATATTGTATGTGATAAAACAAAAAATGATACAAATTTATTACAATTAAAAAATAGATAGTCAAGAGTATTAAATCTTCTGTTTTACGTTAAATTATGTTTTAATTAGCCCTATTCTTCAAAATTGTTGCATTAACATTTTAATCTTAAAATGAAGCATGTTGTGAATTTTCTTGTGTCTCAGTTCGTCCACTTTAGTAGATATATTAGGCCGGTTTTAGATCAATTCGTATTAGTGCGTATACGCGGTGTGCGTGCGTGCGTGCGTGCGGGTCCGAGAACGGGGGAAAGTTGCTAACATGGCGTTCGAGAGAGATCTGATGTCACTAAGCGAGGGGACGGAGAAAGAGGGGGTCGATGACACTCGGCGAGGAAACCGTGGAAGGGAGACCCACCATGTTATTTTCTCTCTTTCACCCATTATAAGATGAGTTCTCTCTCTTCAACTCGTTGCGGCCATATACTTACTCATGCTCTCGCTCTTCCTTCCGTGGTAGTCCCATACCTATTTGCCGTCTTACTCATGTTCTCTCGCTTCCTCTCGTTGCAATCCCATACCTACCATATTATTCGCGCTGTCTCTTTTTCTTTCGTTGTACTCTTCCCTTGTCTTTTCTTCTTGCTTACAATTTTATTAAATAAATATGGTATTTGTTTTACAATTTTTTAATGATATGTCTTAACAATGACTTTGATTTAGCAACTAATTATAATAATATTTTTAATAATGTAATACAAATAGCTGAGCATTCCTAATTATCAATTATAATTATCATTATAAACTATTATTGAGTAGCTATCGAATACTTATTGTACTACATGAATACTTATCGTACAGCTAACATATTATTTTAATAATTTGATTAACTTATTTGAGGAAAAATTGCGCGCCTTCTTATCATATATTAGGTGTAGTAAAAAGAAATCCATTATTTTTCCATTAAATTTCATGCAAAAATAATGGATTTCTTTTTACTACACCTAATATAATTCTAAATCGCTGAATAGAGACAGGAAAAAAGGCGACTGTAAATAATCTAAAAAATTCACTAATATATTTAAGTATCATGTTATACATTTTTTTTACAAAACATTAATTTATTTCTTACTTTAAATGTAATGCAGTGTATACAATTTCATCTGAAGCGTACATTATTGATTCACACTCCATTCAAGTTTCATCATAAATTAAACGCAATCTCTCAAGGCATCACATTTATTGTTAATACAATTTTGGCGTATAGTAGTCACAAATTGTTAAAACGTGTTCTCTAAGATCTGCGATCTTATTAAAGTGTATTTATTTTACGACTTGTATAATGTGATTTTACAATAGAATGATACAAGCACAATCTTAATAATATTTCAATGTATAAGTTGATCAGCCGAACGCATTTTCTTATTAAGTAATTTAATATCACAAAGATATGAAAAAGGAATGATGAAGAGATTAGGGAAAAAATAAATTTTCAAAGGAATATATTTTTCAACATAGATTTATTTATCTAATATTTAATGCAACATGTACAATATAATTTAAATCATAGATTACTAGTTCACATTCTATAATAGAAGTTTTATCATAAATTTTGTGCAAAGTGTTTGCAGCATCGCGTTTATTAGTAATACTATTTTGTCTTAAAAATGATACAAAATATTTAAATTTTTCACTAACCATGCGTACATTGACTTAGTTTATAGTACATGTTCGACATATTGCTCGAACTCAAATAAGAAGATTGTTAGTTTCATGTACAAATATCATACAATGACAATTTTACGTTTTTCATATCACATACTTTAACAAGTTCTACATTCAGATCTTGAATCAGTGATGATAATGATGATGGGACAGTTGATCGCATTAATCGCTAGATTACTCAATAAACGCTTTCCACGCAGCATGAGGCAGGATTATGTGGTTGCCTCGATTGTTGCAGATCGCAATTTCTATATGAGACGTAGGTCCCACGACGATCCCGATATTCAGGAACTTATACACTGTCAATGTTAATGCGTATTTCTTCATCAAGATATGAGGTATGTAGCGAAGTTTCGAAGATGTATGAGAAGATGCGCTGTAGAAAAAGCATGTAAATGAATTAGAAAAATAGAGTTAGTTAGAATTAGAAAAAAAATAATTAGAATTAGAAAAAAAACATAAAATGTATAAAATGTATAAACAAAATTTTATAAAAATTGAATAAACTTACTGTCTCTCGCACTCCTCATCCTATTGGAACGTAATAATAAAGAGAGTGAGACGTTCTCAAGAATAGTGTATTCTGATACAATAGAAGCAATCTGCTCTATGTAATAGGAACAATCCAGAGCAACTGAAGTAATATGACTTATGTATCATAAGTCTCTTTTTTTAAATAATGATTCCCATCACAAATTTTCAGAAGCTTCGCATTCCTCTGAATCGTCAGCGTATGTATTGAGCCAACTGAATCAGTAATGTCGCCAGTCAATGCTCATCATTTCCAGATATCCAAGTTATCATTGAAAATTACTATTTTCGCATCAAGAGTTATTTCAATTTAATCTCTATGTGCGATTTTACTTTAATATAGATATTATAATTACATTTTATGATATCGTAGTAATATATGTTTCACAACGTCTATGTGAGCTTAGCTGTATGTTTCATCAGTATCATCATAAACGTACATCACCGAACGTATGTATGAACGTATGTATGTACGTACATGTGTACATACGTACATACATTATATATACATTTGTACGCTCATACATATGTTCATACATACGTTCGTATGAGCCAACAAGAATAAAATTAACATTTCTTGTAATTAAGATAATTAAATTTCATAAGATACACATAAAACAAAAAATGAAGAGAATAAGGACTAAATTAATAATGTATAATTGTATTAAATATATGAAATATATTTAAAAACGATATATCTAATTTTACATTGTATCAGTAGAAAGTTTATTGATTACAATAATGAGACAGAACCATATTACGACAATTTAATTAATTTAATATAATTCTATTATATAACAATAAATGATTGTTATTAAGAAATAATTTGATATTGTGGCAATAAACATAGACCTTGCAAACGTTCAAAGAAATAAAGTATTTATTTTTATCTAAGGGATCAGTTGACCAATAATGTTGTCTTTTATATCTTTAAAAGGCTATTATAATGTTTTTAACATTAAAGATGAAGATATGCGCCTAACGAATTCTTTGCAATTAGGATAATTTAGATACCGATGGTGTACGTCTGTATGGAAATATTATTCGTTATAACATTATTTTGAAAAACTAAAACTATATTTATAAAGATACATAAATTCTATATTGAATATACTGCCTATACTCATTTTTTTAAAAGAGAATGAGAATAGACAGACTTTATTGTCGCTAGCGCTGATCCCTTAGATATAAAAAAAGATTCGATATCGTCAAAGTGCATTCTTATATATGTGTCATTGTATAGTTTAATGTAGGCTTGATAGCAATTACATTGAAAATTAACTCGAATATTTGTAAAGATAAGTAAAATTTTACATTGAATACACCGTCTGAAAGAAAAAAATAAACAAATAAAAAATAAAAAAAGAAAATTAAAAATTAAAAATGCATGAACGAAAGAGAACTCTAATACATCAGTGAATAGTTATCGCCGCAGTCAAAAAACGTCTATGAGGATATTATATTTTAAATGTTAAACAAAAATTATATGTTTATGTTACTCTGTGTGAAATGGATAAACAATATTGCTCTTCGATGGTGCATTTGAGTCACAGTGTAAAGAACTTGGATTTCGAAATGTGCTTACCAAGAATAAGATATATAAATATATCAAACTGCGTGATTTGAAGTTTGATTATGTAAATTTAAATCTTCCTGCATATCATTGTACGATTCATGATGGAACATACTGATGGAACATAAGCTCATCCACATATAGACGTTGTGCAACATATATTACTATGATATCATAAAATGTAACTGATATCTATATTAAAGTAAAATCGCACACACATAGAAATGAAATTGAAATAACTTTTTGATGTGAAAATAATAATTTTCAATGATAACTTGGATATGTTGCTGGAAATTGTGAATGGTGAGCACTAATTAGAGACTTATGGACTATTGCTACAAGCCTACATTAAACTATGCAATGACACATATATAAGAATGCACTTTGACGATATCGAATCTTTTTTTATATCTAAGGGATCAGCGCTAGCGACAATAAAGTCTGTCTATTCTCATTCTCTTTTAAAAAAATGAGTATAGGCAGTATATTCAATATAGAATTTATGTATCTTTATAAATATAGTTTTAGTTTTTCAAAATAATGTTATAACGAATAATATTTCCATACAGACGTACACCACCGGTATCTAAATTATCCTAATTGCAAAGAATTCGTTAGGCGCACATCTTCATCTTTAATGTTAAAAACATTATAATATCGACATTACTGATTCAATCAGTTGGCTCAATACATATGCTGACGATTCAGTGGAATGCGAAGCTTCTGAAAATTTGTGATGGGGATCACTATTTAAAAAAAGAGACTTATGATACATAAGACATATTACTTCTGTTGCTCTGTGGATTGTTCTTATTACATAGAGCAGAATGCTTCTACTGTATCAGAATACATTACTCTTGAGAACATCTTACGCTATAAACTATTACGTTCCAACAGAATGAGAAGTGCGAGAGACAGTAAATATATTCAATTTTTATAAAATTGTGTTTATACATTTGATACATTATGTATTTTTCTAATTTACATGCTTTTTCTACAGCGCATCTTCTCATATTGGGTATGGGAAAAAGTTCGTGGCGATTTTTTATTAAAATTAAAGTGTTTTTCTTAGAGTATTAAAATCAATTTATTTAAACCAAATATGCTCCATTATTTTCTATAATATTTTCTATAATATTTTGCCATTTTTGGGGCATAGCCATTCCGCGATAGAACTTCTGTGATTTCTGATCGAAAAACTGCTTCAAGTGATTTTCAGAGGCCTCTTTTGAAGCTAGCTTTACAGCATTAAAAGAATTCTGTAGAGACCTAAACAAATGATAGTCTGAGGGTGCTATGTCAGGACTATACGGTGGATGCATTAAAACTTCCCAGCCAAGCTCTCACAATTTTTGTCGAGTCATCAAAGATGTGTGTGATCGAGCGTTGTCGTGATGGAAGACGACACCTCTTCTATTGATTAATTCTGACCGCTTCCTCTCAATTGCTTGTTGTAATCTCAGTTGTAATTTCAGTAATCTGCAGTTGTTCACAGTAGAGTTCGGAATTAATTGTTTTTTGGACGATAACAGCTCATAGTGAACGATTCCCTTCTAGTTCCACCGCACACACACACACACACACACACACACACACACACACACACACACACACACACACACACACACACACACACACAC
>NW_017259381.1:81495-88627 GCF_001594045.1 Atta colombica
ACACACAACATCACCTTCTTCCTCGTCAATCCAGGTTTTGCGATTGCTTGCGCCTTCTCTCCTTTCTTTATCCACGATTTTTTTAGTTGGATTGTCGTAGATGATCCATTTTTCATCACCAGTTATCATTCTCTTCTCAGAAATTGCTCAATTTCATTCCGTTTCAATAGCGTACCACAAATGTTAATTCGGTCCATCATGTTCCTAACACTCAACTCGTGAGGAACCCAAACATCGAGCTTTTTTTTGTATCCAGCTTTGTGTAAATGATTTAAAACTGTTTTATGGTCGATGCCTAGTTCCCTGGGAATCTCCACAGTGCTCACATGCTTATCACGCTCAATTTTTACCATGATTTCATCGGACTTTTCGAATGATTGGTCGACGGAGCGAGATTCATCTTTCACATGGAAATTTCCAGCACGAAAGCAAGCGAACCATTTCCGTGCTGCTGATTTTGATAGAGTATCTTTACCATAAATAGCGCAAATTTTTTCACAAGCCTGTGCAGCATTCTTGCCTTTGTCATAGTGATACTGCAAAATGTAGCGAATTTTGTTCTTATTTATTTCCATTTTCAAAATAAAATAACTTTTGATCCACTTCACCGATTTCAATCTTTTTCGACTCAAAACAAAGGTTAAAATGTCACTTTTTAAATGCAGCTCTAGTGTTGCCGATGCGATTAGTAGTTGCTGACTGCTGAGCATTTAATGCCATCTAGCGGAAAAAGCGCCACGAACTTTTTCCCACACCCAATATATCTTCGAAATCTCATATCTTGATGAAGAAATACGCATTAACATTGACAGTATAAGTTCCTAGATATCGGGATCATCGTGGCCTACGTCTCATGTAGAAATTGCGATCTGCGACAATCGAGGCAATCATGTAATCCTGCCTCATGCTACGCGGAAGGCGTTTATCAAGTAACGTGGAGATGTCGAGCGATTAATGCAGTCACTGTTCTATCATCATCATCATAATTGATTCAAGATCTAAATGTAGAACTTGTTAAAGAATGTGATATGAAAAACGTAAAATTGTCATTGTATGATACTTGTACATGAAATCAACAATCGTGCTCTTTTTATTTGAGTTCGAGCAATGTGTCGAGCTGCGTACTATAAACTCAATGTACATATGGTTAGTGAAAAATTTAAATATTTTGTATCATTTTTAAGACAAAATTGGATTACTAATAAATGCGATGCTGCAAACACTTTGCACCAAATTTATGATAAAAATTCTATTATAGAATGTGAACTACTAGTCTATGATTTAAATTATATTGCACATGTTGCATTAAATTTAGATAATAAATCTATATTGAGAAATATATTTCTTTGAAAATTTATCCCTAATCTCTTTATCAGTCCTTCTTTATATCTTCGTGATATTAACATGATATTAATGTGATTTACTTAAGAAAGCGCGTTCAGCTGATGACTTATACCATTGAAATATTACTAAAATTGTGCTCGTATCATTCTAAAATCTATCATTGTAAAATCGCGTTATAAAAATCGTAAAATAAATACCATATCGTTTTAATAAGATCGCATACGAGAGAACACATTTCAACAATTTGTGACTACTATACGTCAAAATTGTATTAACAATAAATGTGATGCCTTGAGAGATTGCGTGAAGTTTATGATGAAATGGAGTGTGAATCAATAATGCGCTTTAGATGAAATTATATACTGCATTACATTTAAAATAAGAAATAAATTAATGTTTTGTAAAAAAATGTATAACATGAACTTAAATATATTAGTGACTTTTTAGATTATTTTCATTCTCCTCTTTTCCTGCCTTTATTCAGCGGTTTAGAATAATATATGATAAGAGGGCGCGCAATTTTTCCTCAAATAAGTTAATCAAATTATTAAAATAAAAAATGAATAATAAGAAATAATAATTTTAATCTCTATTTCTTTCTGGGTTTCCTCCACAATCCTAAAATATTTTTTTCGCTCTTTTTTGTGACGTCATCTGCTTGTAACATAACTTTGAAACCTGCACATTCCTATTTTTCGTTATCGCGAATGGAAACAAATCTTCTTTTTCTATAGTTAGAATTGATTATTAATATGAATAGAATTGATTATTAATAGCTGTACGATGTAATACAATAAGTGTTCGACAGCTACTCAATAATAGTTTATAATGGGTTGATAATTAGAAACACTCAGCCATTTGTATCACATTATTAAAAATATTATTATAATTAGTCGCTAAATCAAAATCATTGCTTAAGTCATATCATTAAAAAAATCATAAAATAAATACTATATTTATTTAATAAAGTTGTGAGCAAGAAGAAAAGACAACGAGGAAGAGAATACAAGAGGAAGAAGAGAGAATGTGAATAATATGATAGGTATGGAACTACAACGAGAGGAAGCGAGAGAGCATGAGGAAATAAATATAGGACTGCAACGGGAGAAAGAGAGTGCGCGAATAATATGGGACTGCAATGAGAGGAAGAGAGAGAGCATGAGTAAGTATAGAGCAGCAACGAGTTGAAGGGAGAGAACTGCATCTTATAATGGGTGGAAAAGAAAGAATAACATGGGTTCTGACTGCCTCCCGTGGTCTCCTCGCGCACGCACGCAAAACACACACACACACACACACACACACACACACACACACACACACACACACACGCACGCACGCACGCACGCACGCATACACGCACGCACGCACGTACACCGCGTATACGCACTAATCCGAATTGATCTAGAACCGGCCTAGTATACCAATTTACTTTAAAGTAAGAAATTTTTTAAAGAATTTATTATAACTATTATATATCTAAAGTATATATATCTACAGTAAGTTTATGCTGAAAGTAAAAGAAAATATGTAACGCGTTAAAAAATACAGAAATATTAATTCCTTTATAAAAATTACTCATTTCTTCTCTGCGATTTGATTTTTTAATAACATAAAAGATATGTCCCTTAAATTAATTTCACAAATTTAAATTATGTTATAATAGGAATTTGGAATTATTATTATGTTACGATGTAATTTTCATTCCGGATAAAGAAATAATAATTTTTTATTATTTATTAATTTATTAATTATTTTATTATTATTTTTATTATTTTTTATTATTGAATTACTCATAACGACAAGCATGGAAAGTCATTTTATTTTTTAATAACATAATATTATAAGGCTTAGGTAACTCAAATTTTTATCTGCCGAATTATAATTGTATTATTTTTATGAATAGTTTCACGAATTATAATTATGTCGAAGAATAATAAAAATCCTTTAAATTAAAATTGGTAAGTAGGGTATATACAGGGTGTATGGAAATAATCGCCAAATATTTCATGGGCAGGTAGAGCATACTAAACTGAATCGAAAAGTCCTTTTCCATTTTGTAGTTTCCCAATTAACGAGATATTAATCCTTAAAAATAGCCGAATACTATTGCCGAATACTATTGTGTATACGCTTACCGATCATTCGGCGCGCCGGCCGTGGGGAGCGGGGGATAGCCTGACAAACGCCGTCGGAGTTATGCGCGGCGCGGGGCGCTTGCCAGCCAATCCCGAACTCTCAAAGCCCGCGCGCCAAGCGATCGGTAGGCATATACACTTCGCAGTAGTAGGCTGGGCGAGAGAGCATACTCGGCTAATTTTAAGAATTAATATCTTATTAACTATTGGGAAAATTTACAAAATGGTAGAGGATTTTTCGACTCAGTTTAGTATGCCTATGAAATATTTAGCGATTATTTCCAGACCTGTATATGCTGGTTCTAACCTACTATGTGTTAGTGCGTATACGATGTGTATGTGTCTGTGTGTGAGGGAGTTAGGGAAGGGAAAGTGCTTCACAGTATTGAAAAAGGGGAACTCCAGAGAGGGAGAAGAATCCATGATAGAGGAAGAAGGATTTTCCTTCTCTCTTCCACCCATTGTAGGATGCACCCGTTGTAGTTCTCTCTGTCCCACCCGTTGCGGTCCTATACTGTTCATAATATTCGCGTTCTCTCTTCTTCCCGTTGTATTCTCTCTCTCTCCTTCTTTTCGTTGTATTCTCTCTCACGTTCTTTTTTCCTCTTTTCGCACACGATTATTAAATACATTTTATTAAATATGTGGTATCTATTTCTTTTAATGATATGACTTAGCAACTAATTTTAATAATATTTTATATAATAATATAGACGAGCAACCGAGCGCGCGCTATTTCTAACTATCTATATATCTATACTTATTACCTTTTCTCTCTCTTTATTCCGTTGCATTCTCTATCCAACTCTCACGTACTGTCTCTTTTCTTGCACGCAAAAATTTTTATTCTACCAAATTAATGAGTGCAAATCGAATGCTCAATGAAAGGGCGATGACACTATTAGACGTCATGATAACGTTGACACGCGTAGTGTAACATGAAACCGCCAAGGAATGAGCGAAAGATGAATGAAAAGAAAAAGAAAAGAAGCCGAATAATTCCATACAGTTCAAATATACATATATTTTAGCACAATTTTTTTTACAAAATAGAATGAAAAATATTTATTAACTTATTTATTTCTATACATATATGATATTATAAATTTATGTTTCTTTCAAGAGAGATCTCAGGTCTCTCTATACTATTATCGCCATCTTCCTTCCTATTTTCGCTCAATACACGGTTCATTGCCATAGCATCGTTCATCAGATCCTTCAAATACTTCTCACATTCTTCTACTCTATTGTTTGCAATTTAATCGCAACAAATCTGCACAATCCCTGAAATATACAATAGACTTAAATAGCATAAATTAAAATAGATCTCATGTGTACATGGAACATTTATCGCATGCAAAATAATAAAAACTTGATCACGTTCAGAATGAGCGCTGCGAATGAGTGCACGAAACTTCATACATGTTGATATTTACCCCGATTATCATATCGAGTCTAATCACAATGCTCCACGTCAATGTCTATGATCATTAACATATGTACTTACATTGTTCCTGAGCGAACATTAATCTGCAGTGAATCAGGTGCATTCCGGGTGATGTTCGTAAACATTTGATCTATTCGTGGCACAGTAGTTGATAATGCTCCGATTCTATTGATAAGAATCGAAGAATTCGCATATAATATACCCACAGCATCCAAGAGATTATGTTCTCCATCTACACAAGAATAACCTAACCGACTGATAGAGTTTGATTTTAAGAGAGACTATAAACGATTTGATTGAAGTCTTTGAGTCTAAATCTACTGAGAGAATGAAAAAAAATTATTGCTGTCTAGAATTTAAGGGATATAGAGTAAGGATATGTAACAAAAAAGTCTAGATTATCACGATAAATATATTGTTTTCATATCTGTTCATCGTTTTTTTTTCATTACCCAAAAAGGTTAATGAAGAATGCATTTCTTTTTCTTTTAAGAAATTCCAAGTTACTTGACATGAAGGAAATGAGTCATCTATGAAAATGAGTCACTGACACTATTATTATTGAATACACATCAAACACTTTATTGCATTAAATATATCGTAATAATACTGAATAGCTATCATTATTGATAGATTTTTAATTGCAGAGAAAGGGGAAAGAAATTAAAATACATTTTAAAAATCTCATATTTTATTTTTTAAACTTGATTTTTTTCTGGCGTTGCGCGATCACCAGTTATATATTTTAAATACATTCTGTACACACAATTTTTAACATGTTTTCCACATATCGTACAGTATTAGTACAGTATTAGTAACATCTAGATTATGTAGAATCTACATCTTCGTAATCAGCATCCAGAATCCCGATTGTCGAGTCGTCGCTATTGAGTATACTACCAGCCAGCCATTCGCGTTTTTCACATTCTTTAAATATAAGAACCTTATTATCGTCATTCTCTTCCACACCAATTATACAGCCATTGTAATCAGGCGTTACATCATGCTGTACGGGATCCCGTCTTTCCATTGCAATCCATGGTGATAAACACTCAGTCAGGAAGCGCAGTCCTTTTCGGATTTTGTCAAGAATTTCTATGACATGGAACATGTAAAAATGTTATAAGAGAATGACTCCTTTTTTCAACATCGTCACTTCATTCACGATAAATTTCCTTCCAACGATAAATCATTACAAAAAATCAAATTAGGCAAGCAAAAAAGAGTGTTTTCCTTAGTCATAGTGTTTAACGATATTTTAAAGAGATTTTAAATCGATTCAAGAAGTGATACTCATATCCTTTTGTTATTGAATATATTGTCACGCTTATTGAATGCAAGTAAATAAAAAAGTTCATAAAAATGAAGACTTACTTACAATATTACATTAAAGAGTTTTTAAATTAATACTTTATAAATATGTAAACTGTGATGTAATTTTTTATTATTGAATGCCAAAACCTTATTATCATGATATCTCCAACGCGATCTGAATTTCTTTCATTTAATCCGAAGAATTTGTTATATATATTTACATTACTCTATATTTACATACATTAATCTATATTTTAACATTAATAAATTTCACATTAAATATATTACAGATATGATGCATCTTCAAATCGTAATAAAAAAAATGTATTTCTAAATGTATGTAAATGAGTAAGTATAAAATGCTAAAACGAATAATATGTTTCAATGTTTCCGTTGCAAACGTTCGCTATCGAAATCTAAGTTATCTTGAAGAATTTATTACTCGTGTAATTTTAGTATTAAAAACGTTATGAATTCTTTTTAAAGGTATAAAAGACCAACATTGTTAGTCAACCTAAACTGTTAAAAAAATAAATACTTAAAAAATAAATAATTGTTTCTTCGAACGCTCTTGCATGATTTATGTTCACTGCTATAATATCATATCATTGTTTAATAACAACAATCATTTATTATTATAATAGAATTAAAATTAAATTGCTGCGAAATATAGTTCTGTCTCATTATTGGGATCAATAACAAACTGTCTACAAATACAACGGTAAATTCGTGATATTAGTTATATACAGTTTTTAAATTTATTTCAAATAATTACATTATTAATTTAGTTCTTTTTCCTTACATTTATAATATTTAATTACAGGAAATATTAATTTTATTTTTAAAAGATTTTTATTTCTGATGTAAAATGCTTATAAGTGAAGCTTCA
>NW_017259381.1:88727-93334 GCF_001594045.1 Atta colombica
TGTTTTATATATACATGTAATATATACGTCATAAACTGTAATAAACTGTATAAAAATTTCTTTAATTAGATAAAGAAGTTTAATTCCTTCAATTAAGTAAAAGAAATCCTATATTCAATCAAAGCAGATCTTATTGTCGGTAATATTTCGGTGTGAATTTATATACATATGTACATAGACAATTCTGTAAGCTGCGCAATAAAGTCCTTTTCAATCTTGAACACAATCATGGATGAAACAGCAGTAGTTATAAAATTATGTATTATAATTGTGTCTTCATACCTTCCCTTGAAAAACGATAATCACATACTCATTGTTAATCAAACGAATGTTCACTTACTTATAATCATTGCTGAAGTAAGCTATGCAAGACTGCAAAATTGTTTTTCCGTATTCAACAGAGTAATCTAACTGCAAAACATGTTGTAATATGTCGATTTTCCGTAGAAAAAAATTTTTTATATTACACTTGAAATGCAAAATCGTGTCTAACGTGATCTTCATCACAACTGCCGTACATCGACATTACCGAGAAGTACTTATGCACTTTTATCTGTTAAACTTAAATCATTAACAGACTTTACTATTATGTCGTGTATACTCACTAACATATGTTGATAGAAGGATTATGCGTTTCGCGGGTTTCGTTTCCAGATTCATTCTTGGAATGCCAACGTTTCGTGAATCTTGCAGTTCATGCGAGGAGCTGCCTGATATTGAACTATTCCTCCGGGCTGTTCCTTTTATATTATGCTATTGGTTGGGGGAAAAAGAGAATTGTGAGGGAGGGGGGAGGGAAGAGAGGTAGGGAAATTGGTCAATCTTCAATATTTGGGAGAATAAAGAAAAAATTTCCATATTTTATTTATGTTGTAACCATTATCTCTATTTAAATTGTTAGGGTGTTTTTGAATCTCTATGGCTTTATACTTTCTCTATACTTTCTTGGAAAGTATGATGTAATGTTGGCTATTGTGGTCGTTTTGTCAAACAATATTTGATGTTGTGTTCTGATAATGCTAGTTGCATGACATGTTTCAGCCTGATATCATGTTGGTGTTCTTTTATCCGTAAGTTGACTCTTCTTTCGATTTCTCTAATGTCTTATACTTGTCCGCAGGAACAAGGTATTTTGTATACTCCTGAGCTGAGTGAAGGTCTTTAATCTTTAAGATTTTTTAAGGTTTGTCCTATCTTTTTGGGTGGTTTAAGGATAGTTCGGATATTGTGTTTAATATCCTGCCCATCAATCTGTTCTTCCTTTGACATATGAAAGAATGGATAGGATCCTTTTATCTAGTTGTGGGTTAGAGACCACTGTTGTCTTGTTTGCATTTTTATTGATTGTTTTGATTATGTCTTTTTTGTCATGTCTGTTTTTTTGTAAGGCTAATTTTAAGTGGTTGAGTTCTGTCTGTAGATGTTCTTTGTCAGAGATGATGAAAACTCTATGTACCAAGTGAGTTGATTGTAGACTGTTTTTTATGCTGGTAATTGTGCGACTCAGCATGTAGGCATCTATCTGTGTGTGTTGGTTCTCTATACACTTGATTTGATTCGGATTTTTCAGTGAGGGATTGTAGTGTTAGGAAGGGGGATAGTTGTATGCCGGGGAATGTATGGCTGTCAATCGGTCTGAGGGAGATATTTGGCTTGTGTATTTTTGTAATCCGTATAATTTTGATAGGAGAGGATTTGTAGGTTTTAGTATTGATTGTTACTGATAATGTTGCTTTTTTTCCATTAGGATCTTGATGTTCTGTGTTGTTAGTTGGATCTTTGTCAAGCTTTTTGCATGCTTTGTCCGAGAGAAAGTTCTTCATTTTTTTCTTATTGTCTGATATATTCATAACCATGTGTTACCTTTATTGGCTGGAAGCACGATGTTGTCTATGACCCTGTTCAGGTCTTGGAGGGCCAATCACTCTTGTCTAGTGATTTGGTGGAGAAGGTTTGGCTTTAGAAAGGATATTGGTTATCTGTCTGCAGATATTATCTGCTTATTCTGAGGAATCGGTAGATGGTTGACTCTATTTAACTGATAATCTCTTCCTTTGGAAGTTTTCTAGGTGCCACTGCAAAGTTAGAGCAAGTGCAGATATAATATTGAGACTTTGTTGGATTAGTTCTTGATGTTAAGTAAAGAGGATTTTTGTGAGGGACAAGATTTATATATTTTTGTTTCTGCCTTTCAGAGGATTGTGTGTGTGAGTCTTCATGACTTGTTCATATGGAATACGATCTAGGGTTTGCTAGATATCATGCCGCAACGTGATAGGAGCAGGTGGAGTTTAAAGGTTTTATGTGAAATCTGGACTATTTGTAACTTAGTGAAGTGGATACATTCTTTGATGAGAATGATGCTGGTTTTATGAAGAATGTTTCTGGATTTATGGGATTCCTAGATATCCTTGAGTTATAGAAATTTTGGGATGATGTTATTATCCTTGCAGCGTTTTAGGAATGCCAAGATTGATAGTTTCTTGAATAGAGAAGGTCTGTGTTTACTTTAGCAAGAATACTCCCCGTAGAAATATTTAATAATGTTCTTGAGGCTTTCGCGGGTGCTTTCTATATAAAGATTATGCGTTTTGCGAGTTTTCTCAGTGTTCAGATTCTCTTCTTTTCTCCCACTACTCCATCACGTAATATAAAAGACCGGCTTGGAGAAACAGCTCAGAATCAGGCAGTTCCTCGCCTTGAAGTGGACTTTGGCAAGGTTCACGAAACGTTGGCATTCCAAGAATGGATCTGGACACAGAAGAAATCCACGAAACGTATAATCTTTATATAGAAACCATGGAAGCCTCAAGAATATATGTTAAGAATATATAATAATATTAATGAACTACAATCAAAACAACTATAATAATTATCAAATATATATCAAACCATCGTCGAACGTCTATCGAATCACTGTCAAGAACATCTTTCGACTCAATGTCAAATATCTATCAAACCGTTATTGAATGTCTATCGCATCACTTTTAATCCTAACTATATACACTGGGTTCTCAGAAACCTCAACCTCAATTTGTTAAATCGAGATTTTTTTCGTATTTTTGAATTCTTCTTTTTCTGTGAACAGACAGTCGTCGAATGGTTCTATCGTACAGAAGACCGAAATGAGGAAAAAGTTTACACACAAATTATTTATTATATATTCGTCTATTTATCATGTAATGCAGCATTTTCGATATTATTTAAAGCGTGAACTATTTATTCATATTTATATTAAAATCTTTATTACAAAATTTTGTGAAAAAAGCATTGAATTTATTGATAACACAACTTTTGGCGTAAAAATTTATTTAAATTATTTTAAGTCTTCACTTATACTGTTTACATATTGACAGTTCAGAATATGCTCCATGCAATGTTCCAGTTCGAACATAAAAAACACAATTGTCGGCTTTATGTACGAATATGTACCAAGATTATGAGAATATTGCATATGCAACACGTATTATAACAAGTTCTACAATCAGAAAAAATTTAATTTTTTAAATAGCTTATATTACAATAAAAAAGAGCAATTGCGGGGATCAAATAAACAAAATGTTACAGAATCATTGCCGATTTTGTATTTTATAATTTGTAACATAATTAATACCATAATTTTGTCTGTATTTGAGAATGACTCGATTAAAGTCCAGACGTTTATAATAAATTGTAATATTGATGATATTAGTATGTCAGTTATTTAATTTTGAACTGTAATGTTAAAGAATACACTAACGATTACAACGGCTAACATGATCGACTGCATGTATTTTTTATTGGCCCTTGCGTACCTGTTGGAGCACTGGCGCAGACCGCCGCCACATATATCGTGTTCAATGAATAATATCATGTCAATGATACATCGACAAGATGTCCGAAGTGACAAAAGTATGATAGAACATTGCGTCGGACGCACGTAAAACCCGGTAGTGTACAATAGTACGAGGGATCTAGTCCAATGTGTATGAAAATATGTATGCACAAATGAACATATGCGTGTATGTATGTATGTATGTATGCATGTATGTATGTATGTATGTATGTATGTATGTATGTATGTATGTATGTATGTATGTATGTATGTATGTATGTATGTATGTATGTATGTATGTATGTATGTATGTATGTATGTATGTATGTATGTATGTATGTATGAACATATGTACGAATGACATGTATGCATGTATGTTCATATATACGCAAATGCATGTATAAACGTGTACATATGTTTGCGATGTTACGAATGTGTACGTGTGAATTTATACGAATGAATGTGTGTGTGTGTGTGTGTGTGGTGTGTATGTGCGTGCGTGCGTGTGTGTGTGTGTGTGTGTGTGTGTGTGTGTGTGTGTGTGTGTGTGTGTGTACACGACATACTACACATAGTGTACATTCTTCATTATAAGGACTTACAAAATTAACAGAAATGACAGTAGTCTGTCAGACAGACGTAATCGTTGGTGTATTTTTTAACATAATAGTAAAGTATTTTTTCGGTTGATGATTCAAGTTTAATAGATAAACGTGCATAAGTTCTTCTCGATGAGATGTCGACGCAGAACAGTTATGATGAAGATCACGTTAGATATATATATATATATATA
>NW_017259381.1:93434-93941 GCF_001594045.1 Atta colombica
CGGTGAGATTACTCTGCTGAATACATAGAAACATAACTTTGCAGTTTCGCATAGATCAAGCATGCCTTCTTCAGCAATGATTATAAGTAAGTGAACATCCGTTTGATTAATAATGAGTATGTGACTATCGTTTTTCAAGGGAACGTGTATGAAGACACAATTATTATACATAATTGTATAACTACTGTAGTTCCATGATTGCATTCAAGATTGAAATGGACTTTGCGCAGTTTACAGAATTGTCTATTTTCGTATGTACATTTATGTACGTATGTACATAAATTCGCACCGAAATAATTCGGCAATAAGATCAGCTTTGATCGAATATAAGATTTCTTTTACTTAATTGAAGGAGTTAAAACTTCTTTATCTAATTAAAGAAATTTTTATACAGTTTATGACGTATATATTACATGTATATATAAAACATACATACACACACACACACACACACACACACACACACATCACACAATATATATATATATATGTATATATATATATATG
>NW_017259381.1:94041-127900 GCF_001594045.1 Atta colombica
TAATGTATGTAAATATAGAGTAATGTAAATATATATAACAAATTCTTCGGATTAAATGAAAGAAATTCAGATCGCGTTGGAGATATCATGATAATAAGGTTTTGGCATTCAATAATAAAAAATTACATCACAGTTTACATATTTATAAAGTATTAATTTAAAAACTCTTTAATGTAATATTGTAAGTAAGTCTTCATTTTTATGAACTTTTTTATTTACTTGCATTCAATAAGCGTGACAATATATTCAATAACAAAAGGATATGAGTATCACTTCTTGAATCGATTTAAAATCTCTTTAAAATATCGTTAAACACTATGACTAAGGAAAACACTCTTTTTTAATGCATGCTTAATTTGATTGTTTGTAATGATTTATCGTTGGAAGGAAATTTATCGTGAAGGAAGTGACGATGTTGAAAAAAGGAGTCATTCTCTTATAACATTTTTACATGTTCCATGTCATAGAAATTCTTGACAAAATCCGAAAAGGACTGCGCTTCCTGACTGAGTGTTTATCACCATGGATTGCAATGGAAAGACGGGATCCCGTACAGCATGATGTAACGCCTGATTACAATGGCTGTATAATTGGTGTGGAAGAGAATGACGATAATAAGGTTCTTATATTTAAAGAATGTGAAAAACGCGAATGGCTGGCTGGTAGTATACTCGATAGCGACGACTCGACAATCGGGACTCTGGATGCTGATTACGAAGATGTAGATTCTATACATAATCTAGATGTTACTAATACTGTACTAATACTGTACGATATGTGGAAAACATGTTAAAAATTGTGTGTACAGAATGTATTTAAAATATATAACTGGTGATCGCGCAACGCCAGAAAAAAATCAAGTTTAAAAAATAAAATATGAGATTTTTAAAATGTATTTTAATTTCTTTCCCCTTTCTCTGCAATTAAGAATCTATCAATAATGATAGCTATTCAGTATTATTACGATATATTTAATTCAATAAAGTGTTTGATGTGTATTCAATAATAATAGTGTCAGTGACTCATTTTCATAGATGACTCATTTCCTTCATGTCAAGTAACTTGGAATTTCTTAAAAGAAAAAGAAATGCATTCTTCATTAACCTTTTTGGGTAATGAAAAAAAAAAACGATGAACAGATATGAAAACAATATATTTATCGTGATAATCTAGACTTTTTTGTTACATATCCTTACTCTATATCCCTTAAATTCTAGACAGCAATAATTTTTTTTCATTCTCTCAGTAGATTTAGACTCAAAGACTTCAATCAAATCGTTTATAGTCTCTCTTAAAATCAAACTCTATCAGTCGGTTAGGTTATTCTTGTGTAGATGGAGAACATAATCTCTTGGATGCTGTGGGTATATTATATGCGAATTCTTCGATTCTTATCAATAGAATCGGAGCATTATCAACTACTGTGCCACGAATAGATCAAATGTTTACGAACATCACCCGGAATGCACCTGATTCACTGCAGATTAATGTTCGCTCAGGAACAATGTAAGTACATATGTTAATGATCATAGACATTGACGTGGAGCATTGTGATTAGACTCGATATGACAATCGGGGTAAATATCAACATGTATGAAGTTTCGTGCACTCATTCGCAGCGCTCATTCTGAACGTGATCAAGTTTTTATTATTTTGCATGCGATAAATGTTCCATGTACACATGAGATCTATTTTAATTTATGCTATTTAAGTCTATTGTATATTTCAGGGATTGTGCAGATTTGTTGCGATTAAATTGCAAACAATAGAGTAGAAGAATGTGAGAAGTATTTGAAGGATTTGATGAACGATGCTATGGCAATGAACCGTGTATTGAGCGAAAATAGGAAGGAAGATGGCGATAATAGTATAGAGAGACCTGAGATCTCTCTTGAAAGAAACATAAATTTATAATATCATATATGTATAGAAATAAATAAGTTAATAAATATTTTTCATTCTATTTTGTAAAAAAAATTGTGCTAAAATATATGTATATTTGAACTGTATGGAATTATTCGGCTTCTTTTCTTTTTCTTTTCGTTCATCTTTCGCTCATTCCTTGGCGGTTTCATGTTACACTACGCGTGTCAACGTTATCATGACGTCTAATAGTGTCATCGCCCTTTCATTGAGCATTCGATTTGCACTCATTAATTTGGTAGAATAAAAATTTTTGCGTGCAAGAAAAGAGACAGTACGTGAGAGTTGGATAGAGAATGCAACGGAATAAAGAGAGAGAAAAGGTAATAAGTATAGATATATAGATAGTTAGAAATAGCGCGCGCTCGGTTGCTCGTCTATATTATTATATAAAATATTATTAAAATTAGTTGCTAAGTCATATCATTAAAAGAAATAGATACCACATATTTAATAAAATGTATTTAATAATCGTGTGCGAAAAGAGGAAAAAAGAACGTGAGAGAGAATACAACGAAAAGAAGGAGAGAGAGAGAATACAACGGGAAGAAGAGAGAACGCGAATATTATGAACAGTATAGGTCCGCAATGGGTGAGACAGAGAGAACTGCATCCTGAAACGAGTGGAAGTGAAAAAGAAAGCTCTTCTCCCTCTAACACGGACTCCCTCTTCCTCCCCTGGTGACGCGCTTCTCCTTTCCCAACATATGAGGCACCCCTCCCTCCCTCACACACACACACACACACACACAACGTATACACACTAGCACATGGACTAGAACCGGCTTATATACTACCCTACTCTGGTATGTTTTTATATTAGAGAACACTTCTTCGGTGACCTAACATATGTTACAGAGATGAAGTTACTGATCAACTTTTTCTTGTAAATTAATTGTTGTAGTTTCGTATAATTTTCGAGATATTTTTGCATAAAACGCATTTTCAAAATTTCATTATTTTCTGTGAATAACACCTTGTATATGATAATGTAACTGATTTTCAAAAGATTTTAAATGGCACTGTTCGTTCAAAAACTTTATTAACAAATAAAGTTTGAGAATTATTTCTATAACTTATTTCTACCCTGCGATCCGCACGCCGAGTTAGCAATGGGCGTACGCTTTTATAGTTGTCGGGTTGACACACGTATTCAATAATATTTAGAGATTAATATCTCGTTAACTATTAGGACATTGTAAAATGGTAGAGGACTTTCCGTCTTAGTTTAGTCTGCTCTACATATCCATGAACTCCATTAGGAGAATTGGTATATATATATATATTATAGATCAGAAGCTGTATTTATAAACTTAAAGAAAGTATCCTTAAAAATGTGTAATGATGAGATATAAGCTGATAGCCTATCGAATATTAGCGATCAGATATTAGTATAACAGTGATGAAGAATCAATGCTTTTAATTTGTAACAAAGTTTACAAAAAGTCGATGGCAACTAGTAGTTTTTGTCATTATATGCCGGCGGCAAGAGCAATTTTTTTTTTCTAAAAAATGCGACCATCAAAATATTAAAATAGTCTTAAATGTAAGAATCGACTATGAATATTGGCCTGATTCGCATCGTGAAATTGGTATTGAATTTTTCCTTGTACAAGATTGAGCGCTTACGTTGCTTCATTTTTCTTAATTATGTAATGGATAGAAAAAAAAGATATAGAATGAAGTTTACAGCGTGAACGCAAAGCGGGTGGACTTCATGTCTATGAGCAGCATATGCTCCTAAACGTCAAGTATTTGGATTGCGTGCGGGGATAAGGTGAAAAAAGTAGCGGAAGGCGGAGCCAAATCGAAAATCAGCTGAGAAGCAAATCGTGCCGAGCTCTGATGTAAATATATCTCAAAACTATATGAAACGTACCGCCAATTAATTATGAAAAAGTTGATCAATACCCTCACCCTTATAATACATGTCAAGATCATCGAAGAGATGTCCCCTAATGTAAAGAAGTAATCCTATCTAAAATTATATCCTGATATAATATAATAATTTTGCCTCTTTATTGAATCTCGTACGTAATAATAATAATTTAGTAATTTAAAATGATATAGAAATTGATATTCACATGTGATAATATTTCATTAGGCTAGAAAAAGAATTTTCTTTTGTAAGAAATAAATATTTATCCCAAAATCTGGAACTATTGTATTAAAAAGTCAACGTAATATCTTTTCTATAAAAAGAGAGATATTTATTACGTATTAATACACATCAGAGGTTGATCAGGAGATTTTTAATTTTCTTACCGTCCGAATATCTAGTAGAAGAATGATACTGATATCCTTGTCGTTCAAAATGCCTACAAAAGAATACATCCACTTATGTTAAGACATACACATAAGTATATCATACAAGTTAATAATTTTATAATAATGTTCTATATGACAATCAAATTTGCCCGTAAGCCTGAATAATTCATCGATTCACATATTATTTACCAGAAAAATTTTATTTGATTTATTGTTGTATGAAAGCCATCGACAGAAATCATTTCTATCTTTACAAATATTGAACGCCTGTTAAAATCTTATAAAGGTTCATGAATCTTCAATTAGAGACAACATATGTCAAGGCGACCCGAGCGCCTCACTTATGCTGCATAATTACGAAATTATTTCTGTTACGATGACCTTTCCCATTTTAATTTAATTATTGTATCCGCGATGAAACGAGTATAATATTTCACTTTCTACCATATGAAGTGTTGCACAACTAATATTTAATTCGTAGCCTATCGCATATATGCCAGTCGTAATATTCTGCTCAAATATCCTTAAAATCGTCTATTTTATCTCAATTCTTATTCGATGTTTATGACCATCGTCAAAGCATGTGATTTCAATATCAAATAATTAATATTTCGAATATTTTGATTTAATCGTTTGTTTTTTGACAATGGGATGCATGTAATTTGAAGAGCATCTTTAATAATCTATGTAGTCTTTCCGAATGCGCGTTTGTCACAAATACAGTTTGTCCTTACTTGTAGATATGAGATATATATAAAATGCCAATCAGAACCAATATCAGCTGTAGCGGGTACACAGAAATTTCTTTATTCTCGTGTGAATATAACAAAAACGAAGTGTGAATATAAATAAACGTTTTGATCCTTCGTTTTGAGTCATTATCAATATAAGAAAACTAAATTACATGAGTAACCTTATCTAAAAATGTAACTACAATCAGTACAATGAAACTTTCAAGAATAAATCATGGCAATTTAGCTCGTTCATTTTTTATCTAAATACTAATTGCTAATGAATAGCCAAGTGATTATCATAAATATTGAAATTGTACAATTATATTATAAAAACTTACATAAAATAAAAACGATATATAAAATAATAACGTACATTGCGTCAATAGATAAAACCACTTCATCAAATTTATTATGTAGCATTCATAAAAAATGAAAAATTGAGAATTGTTTAAATCATTTGTCTGAATTTTAATTTTATTAAACTTACATGTAAATATTTCTCACATAAGTCTTGTAGTGTCGACAGTCAGAGTTGAAATGAGAGTCAGAATAATGTAATTATTGAAAGATTACTTATTGAAAGATATCTAATTTATTGCTAACCAATTTAATTGGAAAATACGAGGGACAACCCAAAAGCGTTAGAGCCGCAGGGAAATTTTTTGGGCGGCAGTTAGTACCACTGTTATATTCAGCTATCTTTTCTTTTTCAAACAAGCGATCGCCGAAATTACTAGGTTGGTTTCTCTTGGCTTGGCAGCCGTTAGCAATGGAGCTCTCAATTACCGTTTCCGTCAAGTGCGGACTGCGCGAAGTCATTCGATTTCTCAACCCAAAAGCTGTTAAAATTGAAATTCTATTAAAATTCATAGATTGTACACTTCAATCAATTGTCTATGAATTTCAATAAGTTTAATAGCTTTTGCGTTGAGAAATCGAATGATTTCGCGCAGTTCGCACTTCGTGGGAAGGATGATCAAAAGTTCCATTATTGCCAAGTCAAGACTAACCGACCTCGGCGACCCCTTGTTTGAAAAAGGAAAGAAATTGCCGAAAACAGTTCTGCCGCCCAAAAAATTTCCCTGCGGTTTTAAGATCTTATTTTTGGGTTGTCCCTCATACTTATTTTAAATATTAAAAACATCGAACACATGCTTTTAATATTCAAAATAATTAATCATTACCTTCTAGTGTTAAATTTCTGTAAGGATGTTTCACTACTAAACTAAATATCAACTTATTCATTATTATGTGTATACAATACGCGAAATGCTTAAATAATGAAATGAAAATACAACCGAAAAAATATTCATTTAAAAAATTTGTAACGTTCCAATGTAGATACAATGCTATGTCCCAAAATGGAATAAATAAATTGAAACAAGTGAAATTATATTAATATAATTTCATTCTATTTTTATTTAATTAGTTATTTTTTTTATAATACTTTTGAGACTTTTAGGGTTATTTTCTTAAGAGGCTAGAGTGCTAAAGAGTTTACGGATTATCGCCATGTCGTAATCCATTGCTAATGCCAATGTTTCGTGAACCTACCAGTGAAAGTATTGCAATGCACTCCTCCCCTGATGAAGTAAATGGCAGAGGTCAGAAAAAACGTTAGTTACTTTTTTCTTATACGGCTTTAACTAACATTAAACATTCGAATAAAAAATTATTCTTTTGCGAAAAATCAATGTATCGACAGTAATAACGAATACACCGATATATATTTATGTTTACGGTACAATAAGGTTATTGCAGAGCATTATCCAAATCGTGTGCATCCCGACTGAAAAACTTTTGAACGATTCGATCAAAGAATTCGAAATAATAACTGTTTAATGCCAAAATTCTGTATGTCGACACTTGTCATCGTCAAATAAATATCAAAACGAAAGAGACGATTTTAAAGATGATCGAAGAGGATTCTACGACTAGTACACATGCAATAAGCCGTGAATTAAAATAAGAATGTAAGTTACGCAACAGTCCACAGAATATTGAAATATAAACTGTTATTCATCGTACACAAGTACTAAAGTTAAATGAGAGAAATCACTGTGACAGAGGGAATTTCTGTCATTGCTTCTTACGTAACAATGAAGTCGATGAAAATTTTTTAATAAATATAATGTGGATTAACGAATCTTTATTTATGCGCACGAAAATATTTGACTGTAAAAATAAAGATTATTATGATGTAATAAATCCACACATGACACACGCGCGTGATTTTCAATATAAATGGAAGCTAAATTATTAGACAGGTATTTTGGGCGACAAGAGCTTTGGTTCCATTCTTTTATCGGATATTATGATGTTAGAAAAATACAAAATCCTCTTGATCGATTTGTAATACGTATCGATACGTAATAATACAATATATTTCTTTTACAGGGAAGAAATTAAGCCCAATTTTTGAGAAAAGGCTCCCAGATTTTTTGGAAGAAATTCCTCTCCAGCAGAGAACAATTATGTTCTTTCAGCAGAATGGAGGACCACGCATGGATATCGAAATAACTAACTTTTTAAATAAACGTTTCTCCGATCGCTGAATAGAGTAATATGGACCAATCAGATGATCCGCGCGGTACGATAAGTTTTTAATTTAGAAATACAAGAGAAGAAGAAAACTGTAAAGGAAATAATTTTAATGTTGGAAGTTTAAGAATTTTCATATTGTTTATTAACATTCGATTTGACATAGCTAGGTTTTTCATTTGAAGAAAATTGCATACACAACGACTCACTTGATCCGAAGAAATAATTGTAAAGATACAAAAATCGTTATCAAAACTGTCAATGAATCCATGCATTGATTTATATATTGAAATCTAGAAGAAAGTTCCTTATTATGAGATAAGCGTCTAATATGAGATAGCGATTTTTGCTAAACTAATAAGCGCTATCTATTGATTTCACCATGAATTTATTGCTTTCGGATTGAAAATTATTTAGTAAAAAATTCATCAGATCATATCTGTAGTCATTGTAAAAAAAGATTTTAGAATTTGGATATCTTCAAGTTTCATTGAGATGAACCTTTAAATGTTATTTATTATTTAATAAAAATAAATATTTGGCAATAAATTCTTCATATAATAATAGAGTGAAGTCGTACTAATAGAAAAATACGGGATATGTTGAATTGTTTAATTATAAAAGTTAGATTTGATGATCATAAAACCAGGTGTGGAAATCGTAATATAAAATATCCAGGGTATTTCTAATATGAAATAACTTATGCTCCTATGTTATAATGAAAATCGTTGCTAAATGCTATTATACAATAATAAAAAGGACAACCGAAATGAACGTCGACTGCCTATTTCTGCAATGCTTGATTCCAACTGAAGACAAGTTCTGGATATAATCTATCGCATGCTCATTTTTCGCATGCTGGCTGTGTTTGTTTGCATTTTAGAAACATGAAATAAAGTTTTTTAATTAGAATACTGATATACTTTTTTTATTATCTAATTTCTCGGGGCATCTCATATTAGGAGCATAATTTTTTGATTTTGTGATTTGCTAACTTTTTACATTTCTTTAATTTAAAAAAAAAATGGAATTTGAATTAAATTTTATGTAACATTAAAGCTTATTTAGCTATTAAATTCCCTTCAAAATGATCTATTATTTTTGTAAATTCTGCCCACAGACTTCTAGCATTTATCCAAAGTGATTTCTCAGTATCTTATAATAGGGATCTTTCCTCTAATTCTTCATGCAGAAGCGTGAGACTCATTTCGAACAATACTATAACAGATTTTTATAAGTTATTATCTATTAATTTTTAAATAAATTTTTCTTTGTAAATTTAAAACTCTATTCGTTTTATTTTTTTTAAATATATAAGATAGACATCTTTTTATTTTATCTTTTATTTATTGATATTTTTCTAATAGGCAAATTGTGAAAGCATTATACAATAATGTACAATTATGAACTGACAACAATTTTGCAATAATTGTTCCTGAGATGATACGATAACGCAACAACTTTGTCAGATTAATATTTCTAAATTTGTTCAAATATTATACTATAAATTCACTTTGAAGAGTAAATATTTTATAATGTTCACTTTTTTTTAAGATTACAATAAACAGAAATCGCCAGCATATTGAAATTAGGATATCAAGTTAGGATATCATAAAATATTATTATAAAATAATACTCATTATCCCATTATCATAAAATAATACAAACTTTTAGTAATACTTTGAGTAATATGAACTTTTTCATTATCAATATAAATTCTCGAATAAAACTTGGTATTCTGTGGAATAAAACTGTCTTATATGCATTTGTCAACAAAATTATCACAACATACATATACTAAAATTTTGCATCATTTCAAATAAGCTTAATTCCATGAAAAATAATTGCATTTAAAAGTTTTTTTTATTTTCAAGGATAAAATTTGTACTTTAAAGAAGCTTCCGATAAATTTTTAATTCCTATTTACTTTCGTTCATTGTCTTTTCTAAAATAAGGACGTGTTACGTTTTCCAAAAATTGCATAATTGACGTATTCTATGGGATGCATGAATTTCTTTCACAAATGTCATAATAATCATCGTAAAGTATGAATTTTCTTCTTGCAAATTAAAAAATAAAGCTTTGTATGATTTTTAATATTCTTGAGGCTTCCATGGGTGCTTTCTATTAGATATACAACTTTGCTTCCGCCGTTTTCCTATAGGTGGCTTTAGCGGTAAGTGGTGGTCGAAATAAATAGATCATAGACATCATACAATAAACTTGGGCATCTGTCAACATAACCCCATAGAAACATTAGTCGATTTGTGTCTGCATCATAAAGTTATTCTCTATTGAAAATGTCAGTTTACGAACCAAATTCTCGTCATTTGCGGGAGATTTTAATTTTTCCTTCAATATGAAGAAATCTGCGGCTGAGGCTCATCGAATGCTCTCAAATATTTATGGTGAGGCCGCTATTAGTGAAAGAACGTGTCGTGAGTCATTTCAACGCTTCAAGAACGGTGATTTTGACGTCCAAGGTCATGCTCTGTATTTGGTGGGACCAGCTCGGCGTAGTGTATTATGAACTGTTAAAACCGACTGAAACAATCACAGGCGATCGGTATCGAACGCAATTGATGCGTTTGAGCCGAGCATTGAAAGACAAACGGCCGCAATACAACGAGAGACACGATAAAGTGATTTTGCAGCATGACAATGCTCGACCCCATGTTGCGAAAGTGATCAAGACATACTTGGAAACGTTGAAATGGGAAGTCCTACCCCACCCGCCGTATTCTCCAGACGTTGCTCCCTCTGACTATCACTTGTTTCGATCAATGGCACACGGCCTGGCCAGCACTTCCGGTCTTATGAAGAAGTAAAAAATTGGATCGATTCGTGGATAGCCTCAAAAGATGACCAGTTTTTTCGACGCGGGATTCGTACGCTACCTGAAAGATGGAAGAAAGTAGTGGCCAGCGATGGACAATACTCTGAATCATAAATGTATAACCAGTTTTTTACAATAAAGCCTCGAATTTCGGAAAAAAAAACGGCGGAAGCAAAGTTGTACACCTAATAATTTCAAACATTTTTATGATCTTAATTTGATTTTAAGGTATTTTTTATTGTAAAAACAGTGAAGTCATTATGTATGCATACACAAAAAAATTATTTTATATATAGAAATAATAAATTAACTAACATTACATGAGTATAACACAATATACAATATTCAATGATACAATTACAAAAAAAATGTATAACAAAAGAAATAAAATCGTTTTTATCTTTAAAAGCGTTATGCATGCTAAAACATTAGTATTACAAAGTATTACAAAAATATCTCAAAAACACTTACTTTTATCAATTTTGTCCGAAAATCACGTTAAAAAGTTTTTTGCCAAGCACCGATTTGCCATCCGTGTTTATCATACTCGTGCGAATTCGTATGATACTTTATGGATATATAATAAGATTACTGAGATTACTGAAATAAGATTAATTCCGGTTTGTGTGTCGCTGGAGAAAAGACCAGACATATTTAACGTAACAATAAACCAGGATGTCGTAACTGAGGATTAATAAAAAAAATAAATTTTTTCTCTAAAATTTTATTCTGTTGTTAGTGAATAATGAAAGAGAAACAAAACATGGGGTAATCTTCAAAAATAAATTTTATCCATCTAATGCTGGATTCAGATTCTCACTTGAGTATCATCCAAATATCACTTCATCCTTATTGTTTACCAAACGTTAAATAAGAATGACATGACACTCTAAGAGCCCCCGAAAGGAAACCAAAGTTCCAGGTTAAATTCAGGCAACAAAAAAAATTGTTTATTACATATCAGCATGTTTGTATATTGCCCAAATTTCATAATTTTAATTATTTATTTTCTGAATTTCCGAGTTGGGGGGGGGTCTTTCTTTATCAGTCAGAAATGAATGACTAAATCGAAGTTAAATTGAGATTGATCTATGTCTCATACATTAACCAATTGAATTAATATCGCAGAAATGTCTACTGTCTCACAGACGTTGCAATTTAACATTAATTCAATGTATATAAAATGACTTTCCGGTAAAAAGATTGTCGTATATTAATTAATTCAGTTTTATTATTGATTTACATCATATTCCAGAATACACATTACAAAATTATAATTGAAAAAACCGCTTTTCTCTTCAATTGGAAATTAATTTTTTTATTTTCTTAAGCAGTTATCCATCCAATCTTGTGCTCCGTTCAATGCTAATCGTACGGGTATACTTACTATGTATACTGCTATACTTTGATGATCTATGAACACTGAATGTTAATAGATGTATAACTACATATAGCTATATAGTCGGTATATTAGATCGGTCAAACACAACATGCAAGCATGCGCGACCAATTCTCGCGTAAACATCACTAATATATATCGTTTAGAAATGGGTTTCGTTGAAAGATCAATTTAAGTAATTTAAAGAATGACTGAAAAAATTATCCGTTTTGGATTCCCGATTTTGGAACTGAACTGTGTGCCAGATTTTACCTTATATTAGATGTACAACTTTGCTTCCGCCGTTTTTTTTACCGAGGGCGACACCGATCGCCTGTGATTGTTTCAGTCGGTTTTAACAGTTCATAATACACTACGCCGAGCTGGTCCCACCAAATACAGAGCATGACCTTGGACGTCAAAATCACCGTTCTTGAAGCGTTGAAATAACTCACGACACGTTCTTTCACTAATAGCGGCCTCACCATAAATATTTGAGAGCATTCGATGAGCGTCAGCCGCAGATTTCTTCATATTGAAGGAAAAATTAAAATCTCCCGCAAATGACGAGAATTTGGTTCGTAAACTGACATTTTCAATCGAGAATAACTTTATGATGCAGACACAAATCAACTAATGTTTCTATGGGGTTATGTTGACAGATGCCCAAGTTTATTGTATGATGTCTATGATCTATTTATTTCGACCACCACTTACCGCTAAAGCCATCTATAGGAAAACGGCGGAAGCAAAGTTGTATACCTAATAATAAGATGTTAATCATACAGAAGTTTGAAGTTTAGATGACAATTGTTAGAGCTGAGAGGGATGGAATCAAAATTCATTTTCGAATTATCATAGATTTGCGAAGTCCGATATTTTAATTCAGCCAAGTGTATATCAGTTGCTCACATCGTTAATTGACTAATTTAAATTAATATAATCTCATTGGTAAAACAGTTAAACATTACTAACAACCGGCCGATGTGAGTGATGCAATCGAACTATCCTAGTGCGTCGCAATCTAGCCATGAAATGAAGGCAAGATCGTAGTTGATCTCCGATAAAGTCAAGATCAACTGAACATCACACTTATTGGTGATTTTATAAATCAATTTACTTTGAATGTAAAAAAAACGAATTTCTCATAATCGTAATTTGTTTACAATTAATACTTAACAAAAGAAGATCGAACAGAAATGAAATAATGCACTATATTCGTTAATTAAGCTAGCAAATAATAATGACAAAGTAATTTATCCGACTTCGATCTATATTTGTTTATTACTACTTAATACTTGACAAAAAGAGATCGCATGGAAACAAAATTATACACTAGTATTTGTTAAATAAGCAAGGAAATGATAATAAAAAAGCGATTTATTTGTTATCAATCTCTATTTGTTTATAATTAAAAATAATAAAAAGAGATTTAACGAAAATGAAATAATTAAAGGAGATTGCTGATATTTGTTAATGTAAATGAAATTGCATCCTGGTATTTGTTAATACAGAATGCATAATATCAGTACGAACTTTAAAAAAAAGATAAAAAGGCTAAAGAATGTTTTTTAAAGAGAATCTAAATGATATGTTACGTATCTTTTTATCTTTATTAATCAAATTAAATTCTATCAAATCAAAAGGTACAATAAAAGTAATCTATCTTGTTATTTACTTATTAACTTTAATTATATGCACCATTTATATAAAAAATTTGATATCAATTGGTATCAAGTTAAATCCAATATCAAATTAAATAAATAATAACGGTAAGGTCAACCTATTATGGGATATGTTCCTAATATGAGATAGCAGGATTTCTACTAAACTATTGTAATAAATACATGTGTTTGATTCTATCATGAACTTTTTACTCTTAATGTGAGACCTGTTTAGTAGAAAATTCATTATTAAATCATGCATGTAGTTATTTGCAAAAAAAAAAGATTTAAATTGTCAAATTTTAGTGAGATTAGTCTTTAAATCTTGTTTTATTATATACATTTTTATTATAAAAATAAACATAATAAAGTCTGCATGCAGCGATAGAATAAAATAAGATCGTATTGATAAGAAAATATGATATAATGATTTGTTTAACTGTAAAGATTAGATTTGATGATAGTGAATTTGCAAAACGTGGAAGTCGTAATATGAGATACTCAGGGTATTCCTAGCTAATATGAGAGCATCTAAACAATTTAATATAACAATAATAAAGCATACTAACGAATAATATGTTAAAAATGACGAATTCTACGAAAGTCATTCAAATATAAACCGGATTTATTTTTATAGATTTATTGATAATAGATAAAAATTATAAAAGATATATTATTTTTCTATATAATTTCCTTCAACGAAAATGCATTTTTTCATCGGATAAGTAGCTTCTTGATCCCTTCATTAAAAAAAGAAGAAGGGCACTCCAATTGCGCACGTACTGCTCAACCGCTGTGTCGTCATTAAATCTTTCTCCTCCTAAAACCTCCTTCAAGGATCCGAACATGTGAAAGTCACATGAGGATAAATCAAGATTATAAGGAAGAGGTGTTCAAAAAGTATTCAGTACATTTCTCCGAGTTTATCCCGGGTTAAGGCTGCTGTATGCGGCCGCGCGTTATCATGAAGAAGTAGAATGTCGCGAATGGGTTGCGTCGTTTGTTGCGATAAGCAATTCTCATGTTGTCCAGCAGTTCGCAGTAAAATGTTGCATTCACCGTTCTTCTATCATGAAGAAAATCAATAAGCATTCGGGCATAGCCGAATGTTCTCATTAGTGACACTCGATCGCGGACGATGTTCGTGACTTTTATTTTCCACAGCATCACGACCACTGAAATTTTTTGACCCAATCAAATATTTGGATTCTTGATATCCAGGATACCATCTCCAAACTGTGCTTGAAATCTGGTCAAAATTTCAATTGATTTGATATCTTCGTTGATGAGAAATTTAATGATAATATGTTGCAATAATCGCAATTAAGGAATGTTGCGGGGGGGGGGGGATCGCTCCCCTCTACTTCTACTTAACTGTCTGGAGTGCCTCGGCCCGCTTGCGGCTCTTTCTGAGTCCGCAGTAAAAAATTCAGTTTATATTTGAATGACTCTGTATTATTGTTGAGATTTTTCATATATATATATACATAGACACACTCACATACACACATATCAAACAATTATATAATTATTATGTATAATATTTAAATTTTATATTCCTACTTTTATGTAATATAATAAAAGCGTGTATAAAAAGCTTACCTTTATTTTTTCCTTATGAAATACAGTTTCCTGTTATGAAATACCACTTCATATAAGGAAATCATTGTATATCATATTAAGAACTTTTCCTTTTTGAATGATCAAAAAAAAATTAGCACTTTTGATAAAAAATTTCACATACAACAAAGTATAGCTATTATCTGTTTCTAACTTTTGGCAATAAAACTTAAATATATTTCCTATAAATTTGACATGAAGATAGAAATTGAAGCTACAAATTAAATAAATTACAAGCCTTTAAAAAAAAAGTATCTCATAATAGGCGACTTTACCCTAAACAAATTCAAGATTACAATGAAATCAAACATAAAATGCTACACAAGGAATATTTATCTTATGATATAAAATTTAAAAATATGTTATAAAAATTTTTTCTTTAATTAGTTATTAAAATTGGAAAGTTATAAAATTAATATTACACGCATTTGCTGCTTTCTCACATACAGGTGGCCATCTTTAACTTCCTTTGCCGCTGTCGCACGTTTCTATATTTAGATCCTTTGTTTATCTTTTTTTTGTAAGACGATACATAACATTCCACAGACTTTTATAATAATTAGACTTGTAATTCAATGTGATTTTCCACAGATTTTTATAACTAAACTTCTCAATATGAATTTTCCTATTAAAAAAAGACAAACCTGATTTCAAACTATCTTTGTTTCAGCATTGTTCACACATGCATATGTAAGTATGTGTCCTATCTGTGACTATCGCATAAATTTACGTGAAAACACTAATTTATTATCTGTGATTTATACATGCGAGAGTAAGTGAACACAAATATGACGCTGTCTTCATACATGGAGACGAAGTCGGCAATCTATTTATAAAAGTCTGTGCATTATTTTGTAGAAGAAAAAAATTGTTTTCAATGGGATAAGTTGTTACATTGTAATAACGTGTCCCGATTGAAGTACAACATCGGTCGAATAACAATTTGCCACAATCTTCCATTTTCAATTAAAAAAGATAAGAAAATCGAAAATCAGTACATATTAAAATGTGTTATTATAGTGTATGAAATGTATATGAAAGAAATATACAAAAGGATAATCGCATACCTCTTATATATATATATATACAGGATGTCTGGAAATAATCATCAAATATTTCATGGGCAGGTAGAGCAAACTAAATTGAGTCGAAAAGTCCTCTATCATTTTGTAAGTTTCTCTAATAGTTAACGAGATATTAATCTTTAAAAATAGCCGAATACGCACGCTCGCCCGGCCTACTACTGCGAAGTATATGCCTATCGATCGCTTGCCTGCGAGCCTTGGGAGTTGGGGATTGGCTGGCAAGCGCCTCGCGCCGCGCACACCGCCGCAAGCTTCCATAGTTCGGACGGTACGCTTGCCAGGCTATCTCCGCTTCCCACACGCGCGTCAAGCGATCGGTAGGCGTATACACTTCGCAATAATATAATATAAAAAAATTCATAAAAATGTGCTGCCACTTGTGACAACAAAAGAACTAACTGTAACTTACTCCGTGTAACACCTTGCTCCTAAATATAATTTTTATGTGAAATTACATACATTTTTTTCAATGAACGAGATCACGTCCGAGATCTATTATAAAAATAGATTACATAAATGTTGTAAAAACATTAGTTAACTTATAAATAAACGTAAAAATGCGACTTAGTAACCAATAAGTTTATAGCTTCTAACATGTTCATTAATTACTGCGTCGCATTTTGCCGCGTAGCAAGCGTTTCTGCATCCAGTGAACAGAAGTCATAAATTAATGGAAATAATTAACAATCATATAACTGTAATTAACATATGTTTCCACACGTAACAGCAGTTCATTATTCAAAAGCGAAAATGTTTTTTAATATCTCTGTAACAATGCTATAAGATTTATAAAATCTTGTGCCGTAATATGAATTAATAACGTTATTTATTTATGACATCTTTACAATGTCATACTTAATGGTATCGAATAAATGACCAATTGTCGAGATACTAGTAACATTATTAGTGATCAATTAATAATGTCATTTAGATGTTTAGATGTCAAGGAGCTTGAAATGGTTCTTAAAATGAAGTGAAAATTATGAAAATAATTGAATTTATTAGAATATTTACTTCAACAACTAGCAAATTTGAAATTTACATTTCGTCTCAGAAACTCTATAGATTCGTCATAAGAATAACTAATTAATAATGTCAAATGGACAACACCTTAAAACCGTTAATAACACGAAAAAAATGACTTTTGATTTATGATATTATGTACTTGTGACAAATCCACATCATTTTTACAATGTTTGGATAATTTTAAATGTCACATTCGTCATAAGAATGACTATAATTAATGATGTTAAATAGATGACACTTTGCTACCTGGGTTGTTTGTCATTAATATCTCTTGTAGGATATCATTATCATTGTCACACAATCAGTCCAAAAATTGAGAGCCAAAAGACAAGCGAAAAAATTTTTTTCGATCACTCTTTTCTATTTATATGACATTCTATTTTTTGCAAAATAAAATAGATTTCGATATATAATTTATTCAATGTTGTTTCAACGTTGCAGCATTAATAATCAATGTAGAAGAATCAATATATAGAAGATACAACATTAATAAAACATTGACACTTCAACTTTCAACATTGCAATCTCAGCAAGATTCTTTCAACGTTATGTGCTGTGTAAATCGACGTTGATTCATATTATTTCTAGATTATATTTGCTAAATATGTTTGATAATTTATCGTAAAACTATTCTATCTATAATTTCAAAGTGATTCTTGATTGTGAAAGATATATGTATAGTAAATATAAAAAGTTTAATGCCATAAAAGTTTATATTATATAAAGTATATAATGATTATAAAGTATAAAATTAATAACGATCTTCAAAATATTTTAAATATTTTTAGTATTAAGCGCGTAATATTTGCTGTATGAATTTTACAAGCAAAGATACATCAAATTTGTAATCCTTAAAGTTGTAAATAACATGTAGATCTCAAACTTATAAATGATATGTAATATGTTATGAAATATACTGTATAAATTATGAAGTATATTTAAGAAATATTATAAAATTTATTTATATAAAATATCTATAAAAAAAAAGATTATCTTGAATAAACTTTATCCATTGTGCGAATACAATCAATATGAATTAGAAATGCCTATATCGATCGAAGCTAGATCTTTGTTTAAATAATTTGATGTGAATTATAGGGGAGATCGAGATCAGTTGTCACAGATTTTGATTAGTAATTTTTAGAAAAAAGTACCTGATTTTGAAATATTATATATGTTATAATATACCATACTTACATTCTTTAGATATTAAAAAAAATATTACTCGTGAATTCATTATATCGTAAAAATAAGTTATTTAATTTTAAATGAAGCTACGAAAATGTAACAATTAATCCCGTTTTGGGTTGATTGTCACATGTTCTAGGATTAATAGTAGTATATATTTGTTATAGACAAAACATATAAAAATACAATTTTTATTTTAATATCAATTCTATACTTTGAGAAATAATAGTAATTATGGTATTAATATAAGTAAAATCACTTTAATACGTAATTTATTTTTGTACCATAGTTTCTATATGAAAAATGAAAAATCATATATCTATATACAATATAATATATTTGTAAGTATATTCTCTAAAAATGTGTGTTCTCCAAAGATATTAAAATTAATTGTTGTATTACCTAATCTCGTCTCATTTTGATCAATTTATCTCACATAGCCATTTTTAATAAAAGAGATTGTATTCACAAATTTTGTCAGATAATGATTAATTAATTGTAGCAAAGATCTTCTAAGACATTTTTTGTGAATACAGGGATATTGCGATTAATAATGCCAAAGACTTGTCAGACAACAAAATAGGTGATAAGAAAAATGTACTCACCGACTTCATTTTAAAAATCGTTATAAATAATACAATGCTTATGCAAATTATTTTATACAATAAATTAATATTATATCAGCAATCTACAGTAAAAAAAAAACGATTCTTTGCCATGTCCTGTTTGAGTTATAAGTATTTTGACAATTAATTCCGTACAACTAGCCCCAGTCTCCCCTATATACTATATGATGTTCTCGGGTTAAACCGCCAAACTTAAAATATGAATTCAGGACTTCAAAACAAACAAAATAACGAAATTTTTCTTTGAATGTATGCTCGCAAACACTTCGTTCGAGAGATATTTATTTCTGAAATTATATGCAAAACTATAAGAATGAATAATGTCGAAATAAGATCTATTCTCTTTATTGCTTCACAATCATGAAAATTTAATTATTAAATGATTTGTTCAAAATGATGGCTGCCAGTCCAGAGACAAGTATTACATACATATATTGATGAGAGAACGAGTGATTGACTGACATTGAGCGTTTGCAATTTCTTTGCATGCTTGTTTTCCTTTTTCTCTTTTAATGATTGAAAATCATTAACAGACAATAGATTTTTTGCTTCAAAGTATCCCGTACAAAAAATCTAATATACTATATTGATATATTTCACTATTAGAATACGTACGAAGTATGATTATATTTTTCGATAAAAATATTTAATTTATTCGATAAAAACTATATTCCAACAAATTAATAGCAACGAACTATGAGTTACAGTTATGAACTTTATAAATAAAAGCTTATCAATGCTTTTAAAATAAAAACAAGAGATATTTCAATTATTCATTCTTATATTCATACAATTCTGTACTTTAGAAGTAAATATCTCTTAAACAAAGCATTTGCATACGTTTAGAGGAAAATTTTTATTTGTTTCGAAGTCCTGAATTCATATTTTAAGTTTGGTGATGTAACTTTGAAATACTCTGTATATGTACCCTACATGCATATACCATATTTGTAATCATTCGAACTGCGCGCTGAATTGGTTTTCCGGACTGATATATAATATATAAATGTAATTAAATTATTATAATAATATCACGAATTAAATTAAATTAACAAGCAATTTTTAATAATTTGATGCTCATTCAAGCGCCATATTAGAAAGATGTTAATGTGCTGAAAAATTGTAAATAAATTTATCGTGAAAAATATTACCTCGGCCGGGAGTTGAACCCGAATTTCTTGTATTCCATATAAGTATCCTAAGTCTTTAGGTTTTTAGGCTTAGGTGCATGTACATATATGTACAGTATATGTATATATAAGGTATCCCAATAACTCTGTTATAAAATAATATCTCTATTAATAATACGCGAAAATGCCTAAGGAAGAAATTATTTAGTTTGAAGGGAAACATATTATGGTGAGAATTATTTCTTTCTCAAAGTCATATTTGAGAGCCTTCAAGGTCATCGATATTATTTAATAGGACTACATATTTTTATTATAGCGTAATAGCTAAGATTAAGACGAATACAAAGATCTGTAATACCATGACCCTCACTTGAGTGAAAACCTTGTATGAAAAATTCAGAAATTTTGAGGAATAGTGCAAATAATGAAATAAGTACAATAAAAAGTTTGGCATAGAAAAATTTATTGTAATAAGTGTTCAAAATTGTTTCCATGGACTTCTAAACATTTGTTAATTCGAATATTAAACGAACGTCGTACATTTGCGAACATTTGGAATGTTACAGCAGCACTTGTCGGATTCTTTCTTTCATGTCGTCATGTGTCGTAGGCTTTGTCAAAAGCTTTTTCTTTGATAAAACCTAATAGAAAGAAATCTAGGGGATTAATATTAGGAAAACATGATGACGATGATTAAGGAGTTCAGACATCCTCTTCCTATTTATTTGGATATAAAATATTTTGGAAATGCATTGCGAGAAGAATGTAATGTGATGGTGCGCCGTCTTGTTGAAACCACATAACCAGACATAAGGATAGGGGAACATTCTCTAATAATGACGGAAATGTATTAAATGTATGAAATTTTTGTACGTATTGCCATTAAGAGTCGTGTCAAAAAAATGTGGTCCAAGATAGATAGTTAGATAGTCACCCAAAACATCATACATTCCCCAACAAACGAGAATGGGTTGAAATGAATTGAAATGGATTCAGATTTTTAGAAATATTGATTCACGAATATTAAAATAGAAGCTTTTCAATCTTGAATGCATTTTTATTCATTTATAGGAATTGCATGGAACATATCTCTATGCCTTTCAATCTAAAAATAATATTAATTTTTTCTGTGCACAACATACATATTGTGAATACTGTTCAATTCAACATTTTGAATAGGAAATGCAGTTTTTCAATCCAATTGCATCCAATTGAATGTATTGAATCCAATTAAATCCAATTAAATCTAAAAATAGTATTCGCTATTTAAAATACGCATTCGGATAAAAAAAAATTTCAATCCATTTTAATCCATTCTCGTTTACTGAGTTAATCCATTATTTTCTATAATATTTTGCCATTTTTGGGGCAGAGCCATAATTCTATCGCGATAGAATTTCTATAGTTTCTGATTGAAACACTGCTTCAAGTGATTTTCACAGGCCTCTTTTGAAGCTAGCTTTACATCATTAAGAGAGTTCTGCAGAGACCTAAACAAATGATAGTCTGAGGGTGCTATGTCAGGACTATACGGTGGATGCATTAAAATTTCCCAGCTAAGCTCTCGCAATTTTTGCCGAGTCATCAAAGATGTATGTGGTCGAACGTTGTCGTGATGGAAGACGACACCTCTCCTATTGATTAATTCTGGCTGCTTCCTCTCAATTTGTTGTAATCTCTGCAGTTGTTCACAGTAGAGTTCGGAATTAATTGTTTGATTGGACGATAACAGCTCATAGTGAACGATTCCCTTCCAGTTCCACCACACACACAACATTACTTCAACCTTCTTCCTCGTCAATCCAGGTTTTGCGATTGCGCAAAACCTTCTCTCCTTTTATTATCGACGATCTTTTTCTAGTTGGATTGTCGTACATGATCCATTTTTTATCACCAGTTATCATTCTCTTCAGAAATTGCTCAATTTCATTCCATTTCAGTAGCGTACCACAAATGTTAATTCGATCCATCATGTTCCTAACTCAACTCATGAAGAACCCAAACATCGAGCTTCTTTTTGTATCCAGCTTTGTATAAATGATTTAAAACTGTTTTGTGACCGATGTCTAGTTCCCTGGCAATCTCCACAGTGCTCACATGCTTATCACGCTCGAATTTTTTTATGATTTCGTCGGACTTTTCAGTGATTGGTCGACCGGAGCGAGGTTCATCTTTCACATCGAAATTTCCAGCACGAAAGCGAGCGAACCATTTCCGTGCTGCTGATTTTGATAGAGTATCTTCACTATAAATAGCGCAAATTTTTTCACAAGCCTGTGCAGCATTCTTTGTCTTTATCGTAGTGATATTGCAAAATGTAACGAATTTTTTTCTTATTTATTTTCATTTTCAAAATAAAATATCTTTTGATCCACTTCATCGATTTCAATCTTTTTCGACTGAAAACAAATATTAAAATGTCACTTTTTAAACGCACGTCTAATGTTGCCGATGTGATTAATAGTTGTCGACTGCTGAGCATTTAATGCCATCTAGCGGGAAAAACGCCACGAACTTTTTCCTACACCTAATAAGTTCAAAAAAGTTGTAACGTAAAAATAATTGAGCTATAATATCCTTGAAGCTTCCACGGATTCTTTCTATATAAAGATTATGCGTTTCGCAAGTTTCCTCCATGTTTAGATTCTTGGAATGCCAACGTTTCGTGAACCTTGCAGTCCACTTCAGGATGAGAAGCTTGATATCGAGCCGTTCTTTTTATATTACGCTTCTTGTTAGAGTGATGGGGGGAAAGAAGAGAATTGTGAGTGAGGAGGAAGAGAGATAAGAGAAATTGATCAGTCTTTAATAACCAGGAGAATGATTTTCCAGAATGATTACTTTTATGTTGTAGCCATTATCTCAATTTAAATTGTTAGTGTGTTTTATAGATAAATATTTTAGTAATCAATTTTGGTAGTAAAAAAAAATTTTGTAGTAAACAGAGATGATGACTACATATAAATAAAATATGGAAAACCATTCTCTCGGTTTTTGAAGACTGACCAATTTCCCTCACCTCCTTCCCACCTACAATTGTCTTTTTTCCCCTCCACTACTTCAACAAGTAGCATAATATAAAAGGAACGGCTCGGAGGAATAGCTCAGTATCAGACTGCTCCGAACTTTGATAAAGTGGAATGCAAAGTTCACGAAATGTTGGCATTCCAAGGATCTGGAACACTGCGAAACGCATAATCTTTATAATTGAGCTATGTTCTTTTGTTTCTCTTTGCTTAGAAGTAAAATGAATGATCGATGTGAACACTCGCAAACCAAGTTGAACACAACCCAAATATTACTAGTCACGGTGTGCGACATCGGCCAAGCGAGATTAAATAATCCGGCACTTACCCAATGTTGTCTCATAGTAATGTAAATTGTTTATATTTTATATCGTGCACTGGTTTAGCTGGTTGTAATTAAAGTATATAGAGAATGAATAATACATTTACCAATTGAAAAAGTGTAATGAATTAGAAGATTCATAATCCAGAGATCCCAGGTTCAAATCCTATTAAGGTGGATTTTTTAATATCAATTTGAAGTAGTTAATTTCAAGTATAATTATTATAAACGTCTTAGGAATAAAATTTGTAATCCTTAAATGAATGTTTTTTTTTATATTAAATTAGTGTCAGCTTGGATCCAATCCATTTCAATCCATTTTCATCGATTTAAAGTACGCATTAAAAAAATTTTAATTCATTTACATTTACTCGTTTACATTGAAACAATTTTGAATACTTATTACAATAAATTTTCCTATGTCATATCTATTATAGATATCGCACCCATTCCTCAAAATTTTTTATACTCAAGATTTTTATACTCAAGATCACGTGAAGGTCATGGTATCATAGGCTATTGTATTCGTCTTGATCTCAGCTATTATAATGATAAAAATATATAGTCCTTTTAAAAAATATCGATGATCTTGAAAGCTCAGAATATATCCTTGAGAAAAAAATAATTTCCACCATAATGTGTGTCCCTTCGAACTAAATAATTTCTTTTTTAAGCATTTTTGTGTATCATTAACGAAGATATTTCCTTGTAACAGAGTTACTGGGACACTCTTATATAGGGTGTCTGGAAATAATCGCCAAATATTTCATGAGCAGAGCGAACTAAAACTGAGTCTTCTACCATTTTGTAAGTTTCCTCAATAGTTAACAAAATATTAATCCTTAAAAATAGCCGAATACTACTGCGAAGTGTATACGCCTACTCCGTTCGAGCTATGAAGATTTGCGGCGGTATGCGCGGCGCGGGGCGCTTACCAGCCAATCCCCAATTCTGAAGGCCCGCGCGCCAAGCGATCGATAGGCATATACATTTCGCAGTAGGCCGGGCGAGCGCGCAATATTCGGCTATCTTTAAAGATTAATATCTCATTAATTATTGAGGAAATTTACAAAATGGTAGAGGACTTTTTGACTCAGTTTAGTCCGCCCATGAAATATTTGGCGATTATTTCCAGACACCCTGTATATATAATTCATATTGAATTTTTTAAGCATTAAAAATCTTCGATCGATATAGGCATTTCTATTGATTATGTTCTCACATGTATAGTCTAAAATTTCTTATTGTTATCCATTGTCTCAACGCACATACAAGTGGAAAGAGGACCAGAATCGCAATTTTGGCAAGAAACTTGTTTTTTGAACGAATCTTCGGTTCTGTGGCAGACAGAAAAGATATTCTGCAAATCGTTTTAAATTATGATTGTTTCTTTTAGAGATAGTACAATAAAAAAGTAACAATTTTTAATTTCTAATTTCTAATTTCTTTCGGCAATAATAAAACTAATTTCGATAGGGTAGAAGGGCAAAAGAATTGTTGTTTAAGTTACAGTGTAACATTTTAACGACGGTCCTCTTGCTCCGGATCGAGATCAGTTTTATCATTGTTGAAATCTGTATCAATAATAATTTATTCTGTAACTGTAACAGAATATGGATTGGAATCGGAATTTCAGCGAGAAAGAGAATCAGATTTTTTGAATAAATCTACATTTGAACTGTTACTTTCTTATTGTAATACTATATTCTGAAAAAGCCGTAATTTAAAATGATTTACCAGAAATTTAATCCATCTAGATCTAATCCAGAGAACCGTAGATCTACCGTAGATTCATTAAAAAAAAATCTGAGTTTCTCGCTGAAATTTCGATTCGAATCTATATTCTGTCATAGTTACCGAATAAATTATTATTGATACAGATAACATTGATTCTGCATTTTATTCTTATATTACGAGTTTGTTCCGAAAATATACATGTGATAAATCACAAGAATATTTTAGAGATGTTTTATTTATATTCTATATAATAAGAGTACCTTCAGAAAATCGAAGTTTAATTATTATACATACATATACTTAATATATCTAGACAATATATAAAAAATGACATTTTACTGAGATGTCATATTAAGTTTTCAGTTTATTCGATATGATCACAGTATATTTATGTATGAGAATATTAGCATGACATAACGTGCTGAATCTAGGATCTTAATTTTAACAGACTATTAGTTATATTTGCTAATCTAAAATTGATTCGCATTGATGTCGATGATAAAATTGATTAACAAAAATTAGAAACAATGACAAAAAATCTTCATATGTTAATATATAAATAAATATAAATATATATAATATGTATAAGTATTCATAAATATACACAGGTTGTCTAAAAAAAAAATCGAATTTTTGCTCTAGAAATAATACTAATCGCGCCATTAAGTTATAATTTATGGATAGAATTCAATATTTTACATTATATCAGTTGTGCATAGTTGTGCACAATAGCATTTGAAATAGTTCATAACAATCCTTTGTATGATATGAAATGCAACGGTTCGTGCCCTTCATCGGAAAACTATGATGGAGGAACATGCCAAAGTTTAAAAAGTTTATTAAATTCTCCATGAAACTAAAGAAAACTTTTCGAAATATTTAATTTCTTGTTTTAATAACTTAAATGTTAATAACTTAAATGTAATGAAAGTTTTCTTTAGTTTCAGAACTTAATGTTGACGCGTTGCTCCATCGCAGTTTTCTAACGAGGGTCACAAAATAATCGTTACACTCCATGTCACGCAAGGGATTGTTGTGAACCGTTTTAAATGCTATTGTGCACAACCGATAATATAATGTTCAAAATATTGAATTCCCGTTACTTTTTAATATACTAAAAATAATAATAATGAGAAAAAATAGTTAAAGGAATAATCTTCACACTGTTTATTTTAGAAATATAATTTTACAAACAAAAAAGGATGTATATGGATATATTTCATATAAATATATATATTTATAAATATTTATACACGTTTATTTATGTTTATATACGTTTATATGTATTCGTGCATGAAATACGTTTTACCGGGCAATCTTCATAGACACATATCTCATTGTACAAAGAAATAGATTAATATAATCATTTTCCAAAAATTATATTTAAAAAATGAAAACATAGAAGTAAAATGTCTAAAATCTAAATAAAATGAAATAAATAATCAATAGATCTTGATGCTGTTTTTTTACATTTACTGAAACTAGATGAGTGATTTATCATAAGTCACGCGTGTTTGTTATTTTAAAAAATACGTCGACTTATGAAGTTTGAGAAGACATGATATACATATGTATGTATGTTTTAATTATGTATAAAAGTCACGTGTACATGCAAAATAGCAGTGATCGAATATCCATATCTGTATCTCCTTTTTATCAATGATGGTATACATAGTATTCGTATTTTGACAATGGTATACATACATGTAGAATTAAGGATAGTAGATTTCTTAAATTGTCCTTAAAAAATGCATATTGGCAACCTTGGATCCTGTCTCGCTTTTTAATTAAAACGGCGTGGTTTGCTTTTCGGGTGAGGCTTTCTTTCTAATTCTTCGTCAGACATCCCTAAGGAGTGTCTCTTTTTCTTTGCTTTCTTGTGCTTTAATCTTGTGCTAAAATCTTGTGCTTTGCTTATAATCAATCCATTTGTAATATTGATAGTTACTTACTGTGAAAAAAAATCTAAAGATTGTCCATCATGCCCATCTTTGTATCTGTACGACTGAAATAAAAATAAAATATTTTACTGTATTGAACACAATTTTGTTACCGATGGCTTCCATTAATATAAAAGTTAGGATTGAAAACAAAATATTAAATTTATGAGCAAGTTAATAATATTAAATTGTTTCTTAATCCACAAAATGCCACAGAAGATTCTGATACACGAAACTGTGCAGTTTTGATTTTACACATATAGGGTGTCTGATAATAATTTTTTAGCAAAAAGTTACTTTGAACTAGACAAGATGTTTCTTATAGATTTGGAAATACAATGCTGCCAAATTTCTTTGGCACGTCATATTTTCGAAATAATTAAGGATTAATATCGTAAAAATGATTGATTGAAAGTAATGAATGTATTGTTCATCTTCTATAAAATTGCATTTTTTTTATTTTACCTTTTAGATTAGTTATAAAAAATTAAAATCTAGAACTTTTTTAAAATAGAGAATTTTTCGTCTATGACTCATAAAATCAAATATTCTTATAATTTCTAATTTGTAGCGAAATTGAAACCCATTTCTTCTATCGCATTTTCTCTTAAGGTTCCTGAATACTTAGCTAAGAATTCTACGTTGACGGTAGCGACACAAAATCAGATGACGCTCTGGCAAAACTAATAGTCACACATTCAAGAGCACGAGTATAGTAATACAGTCTACCAAGTAGAACAGTCTACTCATCAAGCGATTGATTCTTATTCATGAATCCACAAATAAGAACCAATCGCTGAGTAAGCTTCCGAGTAAACTATTCCGAAACCCATCGAAAAAAATGTCGCAATCTCATTACTTCTGACTGTTCGCTTTGCCGAGAGATAGCGAGCTCCTTCACACTAGTCGCTTGTTTCAAGTAACCGAAAATACTTTTTCGATAATCTCGGCCGCTCGGCGGCCTTTGGCCGCTTTAATAAGGGATGAGAAGCATTCTAAATAACATATAAGTTTTAATAAATTGTAGTAATAATATACTCCTCCCATTAATCCAGACTAATATAAATCATGTTAAAACGCAATAATTTACGAGATATTTAATTGTTTACGATTTTTCATGCGTTGTATCTCGCGTTATATATCTCTTTTATAAAATCGAGTAGCAATAATAATTTAGTAGAAGTAAAATTTTACCAAAAAAATTATAAACCAACATTTCTCTTCACAAAAATCTTCGAAAAATCATAAGAAAACAAATGCATAAGTTTGAGACTCGTGAAGAAAATATGCGAAAAAAATCAAATAGTTACAAAAAGTACGTTTTCGTTATAAAACGAAAGATATTGATTGTATGGAAAAAAATTCGGTATGAAACATGTAGGTATTCGAAATACCTACAAAATGAGATGCGGAACATTAAATCTTCGATCTATTAGTTAAGTAGAAAAAAAAAAATAAAAACCATCGAAAAAAGCATTTTTTCACTCGCTCTCTGTTCATTGAGATTTAAATGCAAAGCTGCGAAATTCTCGTAAAATGTAGCTCTCATAATGATGAACAAATCTAGCCTGAACGAGCCTGAAATGTTCATCAATTTTTCCAAAAAGCCATTTGTTCACTAAAAACTTCTCTGCAGAAAATTTAATTTCTACATCTTCATTCATCGAACACTCGCACAACAATTTACAGGGGTGATTTTTCTTCTTCAAGAATTGCACTATTACATACATATAGTAATAAAATTATTTTTTGCAGTTAAACTATTATAAAACGGCTTTAAATCTTTTTTTTGTATGAAATAATTTCGTTACTATGAATCATATCAAACAGCCGTGTAAAGCATTCGACAGCTGACATTTTTCTACGAATTTAAAAAAGAAAAAGTTACTCTACGATTATTAAACATTTTTGTTTGTGGTTCTGTGTTATTAGGAGTCGACATAACAATGTTGAACAAACTTTTTCGGTAGTAAAAAATTCGAGAATTTTTTATCAATAAATTCTTCTTTGACAAATTGGTGCCAGATGGAATTCTTAATCTTAAAAATTAGACCCATAATATTTTTTTGAATAAAAAATTATTATCTCGGTTCCTAATAAAATAGGACCACACAGAATCAAAAATATTTTTGAACAACAACTTAAACCAGTGTAGATTTTTCTTATTGATTTTAACTTATTTTTCTTATTGATTTTCGCTGAATTCGAAGTAAACTGTTTTCCTCCATCACGTTCAGTTTTTTAGTTAAGGAAATGACGAAAAATCTATCCAGTTTTTTAATTAAGGAACGAAAAATCTGTAGAAATTAAAACATTGGGGAAAGAATAAAATTAAATATGACATTAAAATACGATATTGTTTAAATTTGCCAAAATATAAGTTTAAATCAATTCTGCAACCGTATTTTAATATTTTACTCTTTTCTCAATGTTTTAATTTTCATAGATTTTTCATCATTTTCCTGGATTAACTAAGAAACTGCACGTGATGAAGCAAATTCGAATTTAGCGATCTAAAATCTCTAAGAAATCTCTAAGAAACACTTTAAATTGCTTTTCAAAAATTTTTTTTGTGGTCCTGTAATCGGAGAGACCTTTTCTTTTTTAAATTCATAGAAAAATGTCAGTTGTCGAATTCTATTTGATATGATGCATATTAATGGAATTATTCTATTTTTTTTATATGATAAAAAAATATTCAAAATCGTTTTATAATAATTGAACTGCAAAAAATCGTTTTTTTATTAACAAGGGAAACACTAAGTGACGAAATTAGAGATTTTGATGTGTTTTACACAGACTGTTCTTGACCGAAAAAAAAATGTGTCCGACCGATTCAGCCATTAGCCCATAGTTTCGAAGATTTTTTAAATAGTATTGTAATAATTTGAAAAACGTACTGTATAAATGAAAATATTAGTATCTTTATAAATTTCATTTAATGTTATTTTAATTATTTTTTTATTGTAATGAAATTTCATAAAATTACATATTAGTATTATAGATAATTAAATACATTTATGGAATATTAATTATCATCGTTATCGTCGTCATTGTTATTCATAAATAAAATTGTCGTAAAAATTGTTACGATTTCTGATGAAATTAGAAATTAAAAATTATGATTAGAAACAAGTCATATGATTGTAATCTTCTTTTGATTAATATTAATCATTTTATTAATAATACAATAATAGGAAACTAATCGTATTTTGTAGACGTACATTGTAGACGTACGGAATGATATAAATCATAAAAATAAGAAAAACTTAAATATTTACTGCATTGTGAACATCTTACAAATGAATTTTTGTTGCAAACACAATAACTTTTTCTAATATCTGGCGGAAAGCAGATTCGATTAATATTATGAAAATAGCTTTTTTAGATATCAATTTTGATGAGAACCAAATTTTTCATTTTAAAATGAAATTCATTCTTAAGAGGTTCACAATGTAATAAATATTTATGTTTTTCTTGTTTTTTATGATTTATGTCATTTTATACAATGTACGTCTACAAAACGTTTCCTATTATTATTAATAAATCGATTAATATTAATCAAAAGAAGATTACAAATATATGACTTATTTGTTTCTAATCATAATTTCCAATTTCTAACACAACAGAAATCTGTAACACACATCAAACTGTAACAGATTTTATTATAATCTTATTTATGTGTTCATAATTAACAACAACGACAATAACGATGATAATATTTAATATTCCATAAATGAGTGTTTAATTATTACTAATAATATGTAATTTCATAAAATTTTATTACAATCAAAAAGTAATTAACACTAATAACATTAAATGAAATTTATAAAGATACTGATATTTTTATTTATACAGTACTTTTTTAAATTATTACAATAATTATTTACAAAATTGATTTCTTCGAAACTATGGACCAATGATTGAAATGGCCGGATAAGTATCGGTTTTTCTTTCGCTCAAGAACAACCTGTAAAAAGCATAAAAATCTCCATTACCTGTTCCCTTTGTAAGTGTACGTGATAGTGCAATTCTTGAAAAAGAAAAATTACCTCTGTAAATTGCTGTGCGACTGTTCAAAGGTAAAGAAATTAAGCTTTCCGCAGACAAGTTTTTAGTGAACAAATAACTTTTTGCGAAAACTGAACATTTCAGGCTCGTTCAAGACTAGATTTGTTCATCATTACGAGGATTACATTTTACGAGAATTTCGAAGCTTTGCGTTTAAATCTCAATAGAGAGCGAGTGACAAAAATATCTTTTTCGATGGTTTTTATTTTTCTTTTTACTTAACTACCGAATTTTTTCCATATAATCAATATTTTTCGTTTTATAACGAAAAACGTGCTTTTTGCAACTATTCGATTTTTTTTTCGCATATTTTCTTCACAAGTCTCGAGTCTCATACGCATTTGTTTTCTAAGGCCTTTCGAAGATTTTCGTGAAGAGAAATGCTGATTTATAATTTTTTTCTGGTAAAATTCTACTTCTACTGAACTATTGCTACTCGAGTTCATAAAGGAGATATATAATGCGAGATATAACACGCGTAAAAAATCATAAACAATTGAATATCTCATAAATTATTGCGTTTTAACTAATCTGGTTTATACTAATTTGAGAGGGGTACACTATTACTGCAATTTATTAAAACTTATATGATATTTAGAAGCATTTTTCATTGCTTGAAACAAGTAACTAGTGTGAGAAGGAGTTGGCTGTCTCATTCACTCTCGTCGCGCCGAAGCACACATATGGGCTCATGCTTGCATGTGTGTTACAACGTCGCACTACGAAAATGGCTGAATTAATAGGCATGGAAAAGTGATGTTTTAACGATGAAATTTATGTTATATGCCATTTCGTTATTATTTGCTTAATTGTGAAAATGTGACTTGTCCCATACTTATCAAAGTCATAATTATCGATGAAAACTAAAATCATTTTGAAATTTTATAAAACATATTTTTTACTCGTTTCAACAGTTGTCAGACTGTTCTCTGCCCGAATATAAACTCACTTTACGTGCTTTTTACGACAATTTATTGATAGTCAATGGAGGAAAGAACAGTTTTTGTTGATTTTAACAAGTGTTTTAGCGATTTCGTCAATTATATTATCCAAATTTTCTTTACTTATGGAATATAACATAAATTAACATTTTTTTTTTCCTCGTTTCTGATGTTACGATTCCAACACTCCAACAGGAACCTTAAGGACGTATTCTTATGATAATTTTAATTCAAAAAGATTCTAATATAAAAATATCAAGGCTATAAACTTTTTAAATTAATACTGATTAAAGGTCACTAATCACGTAGTTAACATTTTCCGCGCTTAGGCATGATAATATGACAAGTAGTAAAGATATTGCTCCATGTGAAAGCAACTTTTGCCAGCAATTTCAAGTTCATATCCTATATACAACATATGCAATGATATTTTTACTAAAAAATTGTTTATGCCTTTATATAAAATTGATTTGCATACTTTATCATACAGTATATACTATATACATCCAGAGATGTTCCTGCGAACAGGAACAGATGTTCTCAGAACATCGAAACATTCTCATGATGTTCTTCAGAACATCCCTTGGACATTTATGCTGTACGAAGTACACGTAATTGATATCGAAGTAACATCATATCAATTCAATAACGAGATTATAATATAAATTCATAAATTCGTAAAAATAAATTTATAATCATGTTTGTATGATAAATATTTTTGCAATAATATCAAGAGATAAACTATTTTTAATGTGAAGAGCAAATATGTTGATAAAATAGAATTAAAACATATCCATTTAAAAGAGTTAAAAAATATCCATTTAACTCTAATGATATTTATATCAAATTACTGCAACATAGATATTTCTTAATAATTAGTTTTGTAAAAAACTATGTTGAAAAAGGTAAAAAATAGGAAAATTGATATAAATTACACCAAAAAACATGTATATGTTATTAAAATTAAAGAGAGTAAATTGACATGTATACAATTCTTATTCACAATTAAAATGTACATAAATTTAAAATCGAGCTTGAGTATGCTGAATAACCATCATACTAGAGGACTCCCCGGTTTGATCCCTGACAGATTCAAAACATTTTCATGCATTTTTAACTCTTTTTTTAGTGGCAAACTACTAAAAGTATTTCTTACTAAGAAAATTCTCATACTGCCATTTGGAACTGGCGTTAAATTGTAGGTCACGTATATCTGTATGCAACTTGTGTGCGCATTACAAACATACGAGATCCCATTTTGGAATATTGCGCCATTAATGAATAAATTTAAAAGCGATAAATTATTTAAATATTTCGTACTAGAGATGTGCGAAGAAGCATAGCTTATCGATATTTCTTAGATATATCGAAATACACAATATCGATACGGCAATATATTGATTGGAAATGATTTAATATTTGGGAATATCATCACCTTTTTTGCATGTTTTATTACATAGAGATATGCAGAGAACACAAATTTTTGATTTAAAAAAAACTATTTTTTAAATTACTAGGTAAATTCTTTAATTTATCAATAAAATTATAAATATTTTAGTAAATTTATATAAAATTGGAATGAGAGACAGATTGATAAGAATAAAAAATTATGCATTTATATATTTTATGCAATATATATAAGTTTATCAACTAACAAAGATAATGTGAAACATAAGATTTCTTTTAATTTTATTCATGATGGCGTTGATTGCGATGTCGTAAACTGTTCCTGAATTGACTATCCTTATTACGTTTACGCAGTTAAATTTTGGAAATATAACTTTTTTATCGACTCAATTGATA
>NW_017259381.1:128000-129100 GCF_001594045.1 Atta colombica
AAAGTTTTTCTTAGAGTGTTGAAATCAATTTATTTCAAATGTGCTCCAATATTTTCAAATATGCTCCATTTTCTATAATATTTTGCCATTTTTGGGGCAGAGCCATAATTCCATCGCGATAAAACTTCTGTGGTTTCTGATCGAAAAACTGCTTTAAGTGATTTTCACAGGTCTCTTTTGAAGCTAGCTTTACATCATTAAGAGAGTTCTGCAGAAACCTAAACAAATGATAGTTTGAGGGTGTTATGTCAGGACTATACGGTGGATGCATTAAAACTTCCCAGCTAAGCTCTCGCAATTTTTGCCGAGTCATCAAAGATGTATGTGGTCGAACGTTGTCGTGATGGAAGACGACACCTCTCCTATTGATTAATTGGCTGCTTCCTCTCAATTGCTTGTTGTAATCTCTGCAGTTGTTCACAGTAGAGTTCGGAATTAATTGTTTGATTGGACGATAACAGCTCATAGTGAACGATTCCCTTCCAGTTCCACCACACACACAACATTATCTTCTTCCTCGTCAATTCATGTTTTGCGATTGCGCCTTCTCTCCTTTTATTATCGACGATCTTTTTCTAGTTGGATTATCATAAGTGATCCATTTTTCATCACCAGTTATCATTCTCTTCAGAAATTGCTCAATTTCATTCCATTTCAGTAGCGTACCACAAATGTTAATTCGGTCCATTATGTTCCTAACACTCAACTCATGAGGAACCCAAACATCGAGCTTCTTTTTGTATCCAGCTTTGTATAAATGATTTAAAACTGTTTTGTGGTCGATGCCTAGTTCCCTGGCAATCTCCACAGTGCTCACATGCTTATCACGCTCGACTTTTATTATGATTTCGTCGGACTTTTCAGTGATTGGTCGACCGGAGCGAGGTTCATCTTTCACATCGAAATTTCCAGCACGAAAGCAAGCGAACCATTTCCGTGCTGCTGATTTTGATAGAGTATCTTTACCATAAATAGCGCAAATTTTTTCACAAGCCTGTGCAGCATTCTTGCCTTTGTCATAGTGATACTGCAAAATGTAGCGAATTTTGTTCTTATTTATTTCCATTTTCAAAATAAAATAACTTTTGATCCACTTCACC
>NW_017259381.1:129200-149363 GCF_001594045.1 Atta colombica
TTACATGTCATAATACACATATAAAGATACACATATCAAAATACATATATTATATAAAAAATTAAATCATGAGATAAGAAGCGCCCTGTATAGATGATGTTGAATATTGGTTCCTAATCATGTTTTCTAATAATATAATAATTTATGTAAATTTTTAATACGTTTTTACAGTTTTACAAATTGCTGAATATTATCGAATTGTAATCCAATCTTTAAGAAGTTAGAACAAATAATAATAATATTATTATTATTTATTTCAGCTTCTTTAAGATTGCTTTTTAAATGAGATAACAATCGGCAATTTGTAAAACTGTAAAAATGTAAAATTTAAATAAAAGTGTTATTATTAGACAATATTATTAGAAAACATTATTAGGCACCAAATTCAATAAATCTTCGAATGAGCTACATCCTTATAAAAAAAATTGATTAATTTTTAAAATTAAAATTTCTTATATATTTTTGTCTCCTGATTGCAAATGTGACAAATATAAAATGGTGCTTATTCATATTTTGGCTGCTATACCAATATTGATAAAACATGCTAAAAGAGATGATTATCTTTGAAAATGTTCGTTATAAAAAAAAGTTTGAAACAAAAATGTTTATCATCTTTTTATAAAAAAAGGTCTTATAATGAATGAATGTCTTCTTCTTAGTCCTATTGCTTGTGGCCGAGTGTAGTGACTGCTCTCATATGCCTGTGATGCGCACGCTGGTTGTACACAGTCCATATGGAACTTAATTTTGTTAGAGAAGCGTTCTTGACAAAGAACGGTACTCTCGGTGGATTACTGCTTCCTTCCGAGAGGAGGACAAGCATATGAAAATATTTTTGTTTCTACCGAGAATTAAACTCGGGATTTCTAGTATAGCAGACCAGTGCGCTATCTGCTTTGTCTCTCGCTCTCAATCAACATATATTCAATACTTTAATTGGTATATATAAAAAACTAATAAACAGACCATCTAAAATTCAAATAACGCACCTTACTAAATAAATAAAAATTTAAACTCATCAATGAAGAAATAAAGTATAATTATTCCAATTTTATTTAAGTACAATTATTCGACTTTTATTTTTTTTTAATTGACATTTTAAAATGCACACCTCACTGTCTCGGGGCGTGTGATTTTCACGCGCGAATTGAGGTCCATCCCATCTCCCCCACTGCCAAGAGACGAACAATTTTCCACACGAAAAGAGATTTATTCCACTTCCTGCCTAGGGTATCAGACTTTCCATGCGAAAAAAGATCTATTCTACCTCGAGAGCCACTAGGACTTATCAGTTTTTCAAATATATCAACTAAGGTATTGAGAATACATTTATTACCTATAAGAACTTTTTTATAGAAAATATAATGATAAACATTTTTTTGCTTCAAACTTTTTCAAACATACATAATTTCAAAGATAATCGCAAAACACTTATCTTTCAGCATGTTTTTCCAATATAGCAGTCAAAATATGAATAAATATTTTATGTTGTCGCAATCAGGAGTCAAAAATATATGAGAAATGAATAATTATTTTTTTTTACGAAGACCTAGCTCATTCGAAGATTTACCATTAAAATCCTGAAATCCAGTCTGCATTACCGACTAAACCATATAATTTTTGTATAACAATTTTTTCTCTCTTACCATTTTGAAAATTCTTTTCCAGGATTAAAATGTACGCATTATTACATGTTTGAAGTCTATACTGAGAACGACAAAAAATATTTCAAAATTAAGATGTAATTCTTCATCATTTCTTAGTCTAATATGGTGTTCCAGAGCAGCCACATCATGACAATATTTGCTTCATATAAAAGTTGGACAATCTATACTTACGAAATAGTAATCCGTAGATTAGTAATTTTTTGCATGAAAAAACAATGTCTAGGTTTTAAAATTGAACTTAGACATCTAATTAAAACATAATTGTTATACGAAGATTTATGTGTGGCATGCGTGAGTGTGCAAATATTGCTGTAGTGATGTATCAGTAACACGTAAATTGTCTGTGTATAAAGATCTATTATCAATATGACTATTCATCTTTAGGATCCCTTAATAATGAGTAAGAATTGTGCATATCGATTTACAAGTGTTCTTCCGAATGAGACATCCTTCCGACTGAGCTGAAACTTTGCAGGTAATATTGTAACAGCATAGTGATTATTTATGACGATTCTATTTTCTAAAGTTTAAAATGTAAAAAATAAGAAAGAAAAATCACGACGGTAAATATGCCGATTGATTGGGACCAATGATCTTGATCTTGACATATGTTGTCAAGGTCATGACTCTGATTGACCTCCACAGATTTTAACTGTTACTCGTTATTCCTTAAAAAATTATTAACAAATAAGTGTAAAAAATAACATCTTATTTCTGCTATATATTTATTATATAATATTAAGAATTATTTTACACTTCACTACACAGGGGCCTTGGATTTTTCTCGCGAAGCAAAATCCTTTTCACTTCCCGTTCTGCCTAGAAAAGATCCTAGGCAGAGAGAAAGTGAAGTGAACATCGTCTCTCGCAGAAAATCGGCTCTTAGGCAGGGCAAGAATTGAAATGAATCTTCTCGTGAAAAGTCGTACACTCCTAGACAAGTAGAAAGGTTAAATAAAACTCATTTCGCGTGGAAAATCGAACACCCTTAGGCAGGAAGAGAGGTGGAGTGGATATATCCTGAATCCAAAAATTATATTTATAAAAACTGTTTTGTTAATAACTTTTTAATGATCAATGAACGTTGCGAATTTTTTTATTTCTTTTTATTCTTTTTTTTTCTTCCACCATGTTTTTTCAGTCTACCCACCTTACGTAAAACTACATAGATTTATATTATAACTTCTAACGTAAAGCGAGTTCCACATGGATTTATAACTTTCTACGCAAAGCGAAGTCCAACCGAATAATATTTGTCCAGTTTTCTGATTATCAGTCCTGCCTTCTCCCAAAGAAAACCCATTGCATCTAGAGTGCTGCACCAAGTGCATGTACTTTACAACGTAAAACGAAGATTAACATCACACAATATATATAAGAGTAATTAGGATAACCTTACTTCCATAAATAAAAAAATATTTGTAGATTATTTATATTCATTAATATTTTTTATTTTTGTACAAACAATCCACTGCTTGTTTGTAAACAAACAAGTAGTTGAAAGAATCTGAGATTGTTTTTCAGATTTTTAAAGACTTGATAGTATCATAATAAACAAATTTTTAATTTTAAATACATAATCTTTAAAAATGTACCTATTTTTCTCTAACTCAAACTCTTCGAGGAAATTATACCTTATTATTTTCTTTACATATAGTAGATATATGTAGGTACTCTTTCGCATTAAGAAACAAAAGAATCCAATTTGTTCTGTTTCAATGAAAAAAAGTCAGATCATAGCAATATACGTTAAAAAGAATAAGAATAAGACTTTAATGTAATATCCGTCTAAATACTGAAAATTATTAAACATTTTGTAGATCATTGAAGATAATCAAATACATCAATTTTTGCACTTTTAGATTAAAATATTTCAAAAACTTAATGTGATACATTTTTGGGTTCCCATTCAACGCATTAATTTACCAGGAACATCTTTGTTTACTTTGAGACATAAAAAAATTCAATCTTTGCGATCATTATTATTTCAGACACACAATATGTTAGTGAAATTTGATTGTGGTATCGTTTTCAGCATCAAAAAATCTATAAAAATTTAAAGTCTGGTTCACAATAATTAAAAAAATTTTTTTTTGTAAATTAGTGTATTGAGTCCTATTTTCTATAGCTGAATTAGTGTACACTTTTGGTACTTAAAGTGGAATAGGTATATGTTTGATATTTGACAAAAGTGAAAAAGAAAATTCTAGTGCAGTCTAATACAGAAATAAAAAACAGATTATTGACACAGCGTTCATTGTGCAGATAGAGTAAACTAAATTGATTATAGGTGTACAACTTTGCTTCTGCCGTTTTCCTATAGATGGCTTTAGCGGTAAGTGGTGGTCGAAATAAATAGACCATAGACGTCACAATAAACTTGGGCATCTGTCAACATAACCCCATAGAAACATTAGTCGATTTGTGTCTGCATCATAAAGTTATTCTCGATTGAAAATATCAGTTTACGAACCAAATTCTCGTCTTTTGCGGGAAGTTTTAATTTTTTGCTTCAATATGAAGAAATCTGCGACTGAGGCTCATCGAATGCTCTCAAATACTTATGGTGAGGTCGTTATTAATAAAAGAACGTGTCGTGAGTGGTTTCAACGCTTCAAGAACGGTGATTTTGACGTCCAAGGTCATGCTCTGTATTTGGTGGGTCCAGCTCGGCGTACTGTATTATGAACTGTTAAAACCGACTGAAACAATCACAGGCGATCGGTATCGAACGCAATTGATGCGTTTGAGCATTGAAAGACAAACGGCCGCAATACAACGAGAGACACGATAAAGTGATTTTGCAGCATGACAATGCTCGACCCCATGTTGCGAAAGTGGTCAAGACATATTTGGAAACGTTGAAATGGGAAGTCCTACCCCACCCGCCGTATTCTCCAGACGTTGCTCCCTCTGACTATCACTTGTTTCGATCAATGGCACACGGTTTGGCTGACCAGTACTTTCAGTCTTATGAAGAAGTAAAAAATTGGATCGATTCGTGGATAGCCTCAAAAGATGACCAGTTTTTTCGACGCGGGATTCGTACGCTACCCGAAAGATGGGAGAAAGTAGTAGTCAGCGATGGACAATACTTTGAATCATAAATGTATAACCAGTTTTTTACAATAAAGCCTCGAATTTCGAAAAAAAACGGCGGAAGAAAAGTTGTACACCTAATATATTCAGAAAAGTACCATAGAATAATCAGAAACAGCGTATACATATTGTTGTACTATTCATAGAGTCTTCAAATATTTCACTGCGTTTCTAGCATTGTTAAACACATAAGCTGTTTCTTTGCGCAGATGCATATTTACATTTATTAATTATTTCATTAATTATTACGAAAATGGCAAAATAGTACAAAATTTTTCAGTTTAGTTTAATTCACTGTCTCATGAGTAGAAGGAGATAATCCGCGAATAATGAGACAACTTATGCATATAATTTTCTATATAGATATTTATATAGATATCGTTTTTAAAAATCATCAGATTAACTGTTTTTCAGTGCAATTTATTATATTCTTATAAAAAGAAATCTAATAATAAAATAATCATTTCATAATTACATTAGACTTAAGGAAGCTTTTGCCTGAATTAGGCCAAAAATTGAATGATATTAACATTTTTTTTGACAAAAATGCTTAGTTGATTTTTTTTAATTTATAAAGCTTATTTATTACATATTTGTGTATATACTCTTTCTATTAAAAATAATTAATTTATACTTATTATATTGTCAATATAAAATATCCTCCGCAACTTGAATATATCTTTAAATTGGTGGGCGTGTCTCCATTTTATTTAAAACAAAAAATCAAAAAGCATGTTTTAAAGAACATTTTTTTTCTACGGGACGAATTTGATAAAAAAATTCTAAATTACCAAAATAATAGTATAGCGAACATAAAGTATGGTTTTTTATTTTTTTTTATTTTTAGAACGCTCAAAAATGTTTAATTTCAAAAAGTAACAGTAGTTTTATAAGTTTACCCTCAGCAGAAAGAGTGACTCAAAGAATAGTCCATTTTTAAACCCCCGATTTTGAAATTCAACTATGTGCTAAATGGTATCTTATAATATCTGGTATCTTATAATGAGACATTAATCACAGAGAGGTGAATCAAGGTTCGGTATTTTAAGAAGGCAAGATCGCAGTTGATCCAGTCGACGAAAGCAAGATTAACTCAACTCATTTATCCTGATATCTTTTGTCAATCAATTCTGAATGGAAGAATTTAAGTCTTTCTTAATTTTGTTTTTTTAGAAATAGTTATAGATACATTTACATAGATATATATTAGGATTGGGTACGTATAGCTAATCCTAATGTATATGTAATGTTAATTAGGATTATTCTGAATCAGGTCGAGTAGTACACTACAACTAATATAATGCCCACCCTTGTGGCGAACACACTTCTACAAAGTTTTATGTAAATGACGCTTGTTTTGAATTTAAAAAATCGAGTTTTCGAATAGACGTAATTCTTTCCATCCAACTATGATAACAATTGTAACCTCAATCTGAAACTTATTTGTGATTAATGTTTTATTGTAGGGTATCATTTGGCACACAATTCAATTCAAAAATTAAGGAGCCAAAAAATGTATAAAACAATACTTTTTTTAGTCTCTTTGTTTTACGAAATACCTCTCCAAATTTATATTCAATTGAATAATTCGATTTCAAGATATGCTGCTCACAAACTTTGAGAACATATTTTCTACTTGCCTGCCGCGGCGACCGCTTTAATGTCTTGAAACTTTGCCAATTTTGCAAATATCGTCTTACATGAGAATTCTTGAAATTAAATTTTAAGAAAATGCAAAAAAGAATCGATTTTTTTAACTCAATTTGAGCAAAAGCCCTCTTAATTTAATTTTGATTTATAAAAAAATGATATTACAATTTTTTTTAAATTGAAATTAAATTGTAAAGTACACCATTTAATATAATTTCGTAATAACTTTATATTACAGACATTATATATTGTATCTTAAAAAATATATTTTATTTAAAATAAAACAGATTATTTAATTCTTTAATCTATGAGCTTATTATGGAGATTAAAGCTAATATGATTTTTCTGACAAAATATTAATTCAAATAAAAAATAAAAATATTATTAAAGCTTTGATTTTTCAAAAGATAATTTAATGAAAGTTATGATTAAGAAAGTTAAAATCTCGTGATTTTATCATTAGATCAAGCTTCTCTTATGTTTTTACAAAAAATGTAGGATAAAGTCGCCTAATATGAGATATCTTTTTTTAAAGACTTGTAATTTATTTTATTATTAATTTACAATCTTAATTTTTATTTTCGTGTTAATTTTATAGGAAATATATTCAAGATTTATCACCAAAAGTTAGTAACCGATAGTAGCTATACTTTGTTGTATGTGAAACTTTTTTATCAAAAGTGCCGATTTTGCTCATTCAAAAAAAGAATTCCTAATATGAGATACAAGGATTTTTTTGTATGAGATGATATCATAACAAAAAACTAAGGAAAAAATAAAGGTAAACTTTTTTATTACATTAAACGCTTTTATTATATTACATACAAGTAGGAACAAAGAATTTGAATGTTATACATAATTATATAATTTTTCGATGTATGTATGTGAGTATGTGTGTATATGAGTAATCTTAACAATAGAATCATCTTTTTTAATATTTCGTTCAATAGTATGCTTTGAGATATTGAATTGTTTAGATGTTCTTAGCTAGCTCTTAGCTATGTTCTTAGCTAGGAATATCTTAAGTATCTCATATTATGATTTCCATGCTTTGTTTCATGATCATCAAATCTAATCTTTACAGTTAAACAAATCATTATATCGTGTGTTTTCCTATTAATACGACCTTACTCTATCATTGCAGATTTTATTACCAAATATTTATTTATTATATAATAAAACAAGCTTTAAAGATTAACTTCAATAAAATTCGACAACATCAAATTTCAAGAATCATTTTTCACAATTATTATACGCATGATTTAATAATGAGTTTTCTACTAAATATGTTTCACTCTATGAATAATAAGTTCATAATATCAATCACATGCGCTTATTAATTTAATAGAAATCCCGCTATCTCATATTGAAAACCTATCCCATAATAGGCGACTTTACCCTATTTCATTGATTTTAATCGGCTTTTGCGTGCACCAATTATTTGGGGACACCAAATATAATTTCTATAAAATTATAAATTAAACCTTTTTTAAGAAAAAGAATTGTGATTATAGGTCATGGCAACAGATCGCTTTTAAATCTGAGGGAATCAATAAATATTTAAAAAAGTAATTAATTTGTATGTACTCATTAAGTTCGATGAACTGTAAGTTTTTGAAAAAATTAATTCTTTGATTTCAATCGAAGCTTGAAATCGCGAATGGCCATTAATAAAGCGATAAAAATATCGAAAAAAATGATAGAATGTCTGCTCGGATTATATGCTTATACATACGCGTCCGTCAGAGATATAGTCTTCTAATTTTCCTAATTTCTCTTTTATTTCTTATTATACTTATTCTGATGATTTTCAAGCTAACGTTCTTTTCAACTAAAAATATTCTATTTATAAACGAGGAACATAATGGAGAAGGAAATAGACATCTTTTTTCTAAATCTGCAATTATAATAAGATCGATTCTTACACATAATCGATCATAACAGCGTAAAGGTAAATTTTCGCTATATTCCGAAATAAATACAAAAATATATTATTAATTGTAAGAATTATTATATATTATTATTATATCTGTTGTACTGATGGAGAATACAATTATCAATTATTACGAAGAGACAAAACAGTAGTTATTACTTCATTGAAAAATTGCGAATATAAAATTATTCAGTTGAAAAAAAACGTTAGTTTGAAAATAGTTAAAGTAAATTTACAATAAAGAAAAAGAAATTAGAAAGATTAGAAAAATACATCTTCGATGAATGTACGAGTATAAGCATAATCTAAGTAGAAGAGACCGGAACTCGTTGACACAAGAGGCAAGTTAGCATTCCGTTTACAATTTATGACGAAAGAAACAATAAAAAAAAAGTTATCGAAAAATATTTCTTTTATAACATGAATATTTTTTCTTAGGTTTCATTTAAATCAAACAAGTATTACAATAGAAAAAGAGATAATTATTTAGTATTAGAGACTACTCTCCAATAACCTTGACCTTGACATATGCTGTCATGATCCTGAGAGACTTTGAACAAATTTTAGCCATCGCTCGTTGTTTGTTAAAAAGCTATTAACAAAAAAAGTTCTTCAATAAAACCTAACTTTTGGACATGACTGCGCTTCAATGAGACAAATTCCCTGCTCTAAATATGCAGCGCAAAATATTTTGTTATATAATTTTTGTGTCTTTAAAGCGAGAAAATTGTATTTTTAAAGCAGAAAATTTGTTCTTTTAGAAGCATAGAATTTGCATTTTAAAGGAAAAAAATATGGTTTTAAAGCAAAGAATTTATGTTTGTAAAGCAAAAAACATTTTATTATGTATAACGTACACCTTTTCCGTTCTTTTTATATGGACAAAAGTTTAAATCTAACATTTCGCGAAAATAAACACTGCAACTGTAAACACAACTACGTCATTGCCCAAATTCCTATAATGATCGAAATATTGTTACAAATATATTACTTCATTTATTGATATAATGGCTAAGGAATACCCAATATCTGAAAATATAAATACTGAATGAAATGAATCGAATAAACAAAAACATTTTGCAACGCACACAGTCATGTCCAAAAGTTAGGTTTTATTGAAGAACTTTTTTTGTTAATAATTTTTTAACGAACAACGAGCAACGGTTAAAATTTGTTCAAGGTCACTCAAAGTCATGACAATGTATGTCAAAATCAAAATCATTGGAGAATGATCTCTTATACTAAATAATTACCAAAAAAGAAAAAAATATAATTCAAGAAGAAACAAGTGAGCATTTCATAATTTCGTATTAATGTCTTTCGGTTTAAGAAAGCAAGTCTAAGTAATATTGTACTAGTACTCTGCGCATTTCGGGTCGATTCCGCGATCCTCATTACCGTTCGAGGTTCAGCGGCCGAACTGCTGGGCGTTCACGTGATGCTCTAACTCAGAAGCGTCTCTGTAGTTTAAATGTACTAATGGAGGTCGTACTTTATGTAATTAAAGAACATGTACTAATGGAGGTCATATTTTATGTTAATTAAAGAACATTTTTAATGTGTGGAAGTCGTACTTTATGTTATAAAGAATATTTTTCTTGCAAAATAATTTTTATTTTCTTAAAAAATCAAATACTAAATTTTCTAAAACATTTTGTCATAATAATTCTTGCCTATCAGAAACTATTCAATAATTGTTATAAATTTAAATTGAGAAGTTTCTGTAACAGACTTGCGAAGATTGAAGTCAGGAAATACGTGAATCTGGAAATTCCGTGTTTTCCATACGAAATCTTACAAAGTTTTAAGTAACAAGAATTCTATATCAATAACTATTTTCTTCTATAAGCGAATATAATTTTATTATTTTAAATTCTTGACTAACAATTAATTGTTAACATTCTCTTTAACGTATATAACACCGTCTTTATGTAATTGTTTAAAAAAGAATGTAAAACAATTATATAAAAACGGTAACAATAAAATTATATTCATTTATAAAAGAAAATAGTTATTGCGAATCTTTGTTACTTGAAACCTTGTAAGATCTTCGTATGGAAAACAGAATTTTCACGTATTTCCTAACTTCATCTTCGCAAGTCTTATAGAAACTTCTCGATATAAATTTATAACACTTATTGAATGATTTCTAGTAGACAGAAGAATTATTATGACAAAATATTTTAGAAAATTTAGTATTTGATTTAAAAAAAAAATAAAAATTATTTTGCAAGAAAAATATTTTTTAATAACGTTAAATACGATTTCCGCACGTTTAAGTTATAGAGACGCTCTTGAGTCAGAACTTCACGTGAGCACCCGGCGGCTCGGCCGCTGGCCTCGAGTGGTAGTGGAGGTCATACGCGGAAATCGGTCCGAAATGTGCAGATCCTTTGCGAATACTGTATTATGTTATCCGACAAAATTTCTTTTTTTGTCTTTTACATGTTATTGTGTTATTTCTCGAATATTTTTAATCGCTGGATTTGATCTGCTAATGATATTATGATTAAAGGAAATTTTATTATATTTTACCAATTTTATTTATATTATCTTATATTGCTATCTTTCACTTTCAAAATAAATTCTTTTTGTTTCTGAACGATTTTTTACAAGACCTTTTGAAGAAGAATTTTTGAAAAAATACAATTATTAATAAAACATAAGAATCTATGCTCAGTGTGAAATTTAATTTTAACTTAACATGTGAAAAATTTTATGATTTCTTATTAAAATCTCAAAAATTATTCGTAAAATACATAGCATACAAAAATACAATTTTAAAACATAAAATGTGATACATTTTTGTGATTTCATAACTTGATACAATTTTGGTTGTGACCTATATGATGCTATTAATTAAGTATTATTATCAATGTAATAATGTAATGTTTCATTAATAAGTCTAAAAAAATGATTATCTATTAAAATTTGATTATGACGATAATAATTAATATCGATTTTTTTATGTTCCCTCCTTCTCTGGAAGTTGATCACTAGAGTCTACAGATCATTTAGGTCCAAAATGACGGTCGAAATAGCCAATAGAAAAACTGTCAGCATTTCAGCTCAGATAAAAAGATTGCACTATTTTGGTATATCTAGAACTTTAATGTAATCACTTAGTACGAGATATTATCATGTCTCTTGATTATGCATAGCTACGTTAAGTGTCATATCTTGATTCATGTTTTTTAGATTTAACTTTGAGGTTAGCATGACAGTTGTTAGAAAATTATTCAGCCATAATATGTATTTCTGAAGTGCATTACAATGAGGCGATTTTTGTTGCACTTTTTTTTATACATTCCTTTTTATTTAATTTTTTAATTATTTCTTTGTTTTTTATATTTTATTCTTGTGTTATTTTTATTCTACTATACCGCTAATTTTCCTCGATTAAGACAATGATAACTTCAAACTCGTAAATTTGATCAAAAAATTATACAGAAACAAAATTCATTTTGAAAGCAAAAAATAATACTTTAAGATAATAGACAACAATAGAAAAATAAAATTTCCTTATCTGCAATACCATTCTAAATATTACCAAAATCATCAGTTATCGCCTATTTTCTTCCAATTTTCTCGGAAATGTGATGTGATAGGCAAATTCTAAGGACAGCATTGTATTCAGCGTCAATAAATACTTCGAAAATGATGCTTCATAAGCCAAAGATAAAATCAGTATCGGACAATATTAGTTTAAAAAAAGTGTCTGTTAATATACAATATGATATTTTGAATACAAATAATTTCTTATAATAAAATGATAAAAATCAGACATGTGTAGGAATGGAGGCGCATTGACTCATATACAGTATCCCAGAATATTTAGAAATTTTATTTTCATATGCAGATAGAATGGACTAAAATGAAAAGTTCTCTATAACTATTGAATTTTTGCAATAATTAGCGAATTATCAATTATTAAAAATCAGTTAGGGAAAGCCTAGCCTTTCATCGAATATAATAAGTGCAAGCGCACTTATTACTAATAAACAACTCTTTGCGTACCTAGCAATCTCGCTCAGTGACTGCATCTCGCCGTGCATTGCATAGCAGTAGGTCGGACTATTATAATTTTTTTTTTTAATAATTAATAATTCGTTAACTATTGTAAAAATTAAAAAGTTGTAAAAAACATTTTGCGACTATCATACAGCTTAGAGCTTCCCCTCTATTTACATATAAAAATAATTTCAAATTCTGGGACACCTTGTACAATACAAGTTTAGATGACTTGCTATAGCGTACGTGTGAACATCCAATCACAACTTAACTCTGACAAAACATGTATATTTAATATTCTATATTCAAATAAGGTAAAAATAAAATAATTTATATTTGTTTTTCTATAACATTTTATTACTTGATTATTACAAAATAATTTTGAAAGATTCAATTTTTACTAAGAAATACATGTCTACTATTTGATTTTTATTTCTATTACTTTTCTATTATATTTTTGTTAATTTAACATAGAATTTATTATAGAAGCAACTTACACATGATATGTACCCATGAAGTAAGAAAGAAGGAGATTCAACTTGATAGCAAACGGAAAAAGTAGAACCAGTTGTGAGCCGAATTGAGAGAGAATCCGCTAAGCGGAATAATCTAGGAATAATCTATACATTTAGAGGCCATGCAATCAACCTTACCTCAGTTACTTGATACCTTTAAAAGTTATTCGAATAAAAAAAATTTACCTCACAATTAAAAATACAAATCAAAGAAACGACAAGAAATGTGTAGCTCGTACGTACACACGCTGTAATTAATGCCTAGGCATCTGAATTTATAGGAGTATCGAGGCATTTATATATGAAAAATTCTGAGAAAAGGTATAGACCAGAGCTTTCTGAGTATTTCTAAAAAGTTTTAATTCTTATAAAAAATGCAAGAAAGTTATAAAATCATACAGAAATTTGGAAAAATTCTGAGAAAAATTTTCATCAAAGTTGTGTCTAAAAGCGATTTTATTTATAAATTATTAAATTATGTATTAAATTATTAAATTATTAAATTATTCAATTATTAAGTTTAGTTTATGTTTAGTTTAATTTAGTTCAATTTTAAGTTTACGTTACAATTTCGAATAACCATAGTCATAATGCATGAATATTTAGAAAGGAACGCGTGTCTTGATTATGCCTCGAAATGCTACTCCTGCAAATTCAAATGTCTAGGCATTAATGACATCGTGTAATATCGGTACAGCTGATTTTTTTTAAACATCCAAATGTGCAAGTTATTCTGTTAGCAGATTCTCTCTCGGCTCACAAACTGATTCTACTTTTTTACGGAGTTGAGCCTCCTTTTCTCTTACTTCGTGTATGTATCAATTTATCTTACATTTATCGAGGCAAATTGATTACAACGTAGTATTTCATTTATTGCAAAAAAATTGTATAGATAGTGCATAGAATCATTACTAGTTTGAAAATGTAAAGAAAGATTCTCCCTTTTATCATATTAATACATATTAATTATAATAATTGTTTAAAAAATCTAATATGCCGAAATTGTGAAAACTATATTAACAAACCCCGATCTCCCCTATAAGCTCTGTAACGCTCTATCTAATTCTACGCTGATTCTTACTATACTGCTTTACGAATGGCAATTGTTCACGAGGCAATTGTTTCAAGTTTCAGTTAAAATCAAAGAATGTTACAATAATTTTCTCAAAAACAGTTTTCGGATCTTATATATATATATACATAAAAATTAATTGTTTTTTAAATATCTACTGATTTCCTTTGATTTGAAAACGATCCGTCACCGTGTGCTAAAATTATTATTTTTTTTTTTTCGAATAATATATAAAGATGCAATTTACGGCTTTATTATTTTTTGATGCCCCAAAATAATCATCAGAAAAAGCTGATAAAAAATCCGTGAACTACATTTCTGAGTCTTCCCTTGTTAGAGCTTATTTCGCGGCTCTGTGAAAATTCGTTTCTCCTTTCGACATATAGAAGCTGTAATAATATGGAAAAAAAGAACAGATAAAAGATAGGAAGGAAAGATCGTGGCTGTTTTGTTGCAGCTGACGGACAGATCGTGATTGAGGAGGACGAGTTCGATGATTTTGGAGACTCTAAGTGCTCGCTGTGCCAGCGCAGATTTGAAGAGCAAGGTAAAAATCTATCTCTCATATCTATCTGTTCGATATGAGTGTAACGTATAAATCTAAAAGAGAATAAATCGAAGGAAAAGAGAGAAAGAAAGAGAGAGAGAGAGAGAGAGAGAGAGAGAGAGGAGAGAGAGAGAGACAGGACCAAGCTTACCAAAATACAAAATGCCAAGATATCCCAAGTAGATATTCGATGTTTGCTTTGTTGTATTACATTGAGGAACAAAATTTGACTTTTTTTGTCTTTGGCATATGAATGATGTTATTTCTCGAAGATTTTTAGCCGCTGAATTTGAATCTGTATTCAGAAAAATTCTATCACATCACATTTTCGAGCAAAATGGGATAATATAGACCAAAAATGACAATTTTGGCCATATTTAGAATGGTATTGCAGTTAAGGAAATTTTATTTTGCCAATTTTGTTTATATTTTAAAGTGCTATCTTTAAAATAAGTTCTTTGGTTTCTGCACGTTTTTTACCAAGTTGATTTAATAGTGGATTTGAAGTTAGGCATACGCTATCGCGCTGTCGCGTTGCACATTCACTTAGCGCGAGACAATACCATATCTCTTGATCACATGTAGCTAGCAAGTATCATATTTTGATTTATGTTTCTTATGCTTATCGCACACTGGACGCGATGAACGATAAACAATGATATCCAATAAAAGCTCTGCTTTTCCTTACACGATGACGCAAAGTAAAGCTTTCATTGCAAATCGCTCGTCGCTTATCATTTATTGCATCCAGTGTGCAGTAGGCATTAAGGTACATTCATGCAAATATCAAGCGTCAAACAGCTGAAGCAGCAATCAATAAGGCAATTTTTACATCACTGGCCGTATCGTCCAACTGATTGATTGCTGCTTTTGCTGCTTGATGCGTAACGTTTGCATATGAATGCACCTTTAGACATTCCGATTAGCATGACAATCGCTAGAAGATCATTCAGCCGCAATATGTGTTTCCGGAGTGCCCCACGTGGGATTTTTGTTACCCTCCTTTTATATATATTTTCTTTATTTAATTTTTTTATTATTTTTATTGTTTTTTTAATTTTTGTTTTATTTTTATTATTTTTTTTATTTTTAATTTTTAAAATTTTTTAAATGGAACGTAGCTCAAATAAGCTTTTTCGAATAAACTTCAGAAACAGTGATAACTTCAAACGTAACTTAATCATAAAATATCGTACAGAAAAAAAAAACCCATTTTTAATATAAAAAATAGCACTTTAAGATAGAAAGAGTGTACATAAAATAAAATTTCCTTAACCACAATATCATTATAAAAGACCAAAATTGTCAATTTTCACCTATATCATTCCAATTTTCTCAGAAAATTGACGTGATAGGCAAATTTTGAGGCATCGTTTTCAGCATCAAAAAATACTTCGAAAATGATATTTCGCAAGCCAAAGATAAAATCAGTGTTTCATAGTGTTATATATTGATTTGTGTATTATTGCGATAAAATTGTCACTTATTGTTAATTAGAGATTATTAACTGGAAAGTGTAAAATTGAGCATTGTCAAATTTAATAGTTAGAATATTGTATATGCTGAAGAAATAATTGATTCATTTTTTTTATATATGTACTGAATTTAATCGTATTATCAAAATAAAAAAATATAATAAGCGATTCTTATTATAAATTATACTTTTATTTTATAGTTTTATTTATCTTATACTGATATTATTTGTATATTATAGCAACGCTTATTAATTATAAGTTTATATTGTACTATTTATTATAAAATTATTGTTATATTGCACTAATAAATATTTGCCCATTCATACTGTTTCATATTCTTTGAAAGATATATTGTGTATGTACCGTGTGTTACATCAACATATTGGTTAATATGTCGAGTTATTTAATAAATGTAATATCTTTTCTAGCATTACATTTATAAAATTGATCGATATATCAATATATTTTATAAATGTAATATCTGCTAGTGAAGGTATTATATTTATAAAATAACCGACATATACACATATGATTAATATATTGATTCGTACATAGAGGATGTTTCAGATCTAACGCACCTGCTAATTACAGATTCTTGAAGTAATTTGGAAAATTATCTAATATCAAAAATTATTATAACGTCGGAGCTATAATAGTTTTTAAATTAGTAGCGAAAATTAAATTAAAATTTATTAATCACGGAGCTGACATTTTGCACGCTCCGTATATCATCAGGCATGATGATATATGACAAGTAGTGAAGATAGTGAAGATATCACGAGAGCCCTCTCAACAATTTTAAGATTATCATAGATATATGCAATGATATTTTTATTAAGTAATTGTTCTTGCTTTTATATGAAATCTATTTGTACATTGTGTACTCATAATTAATATCGAAGCATATAAAGTAATAATTTAATAGTGAGATATTACATGTATTAAAATAAATTCAAACAATATTCGTGTGCTTTGTATGCAGGTAAATATTTTTGTAATAAGTAGATAAACTATTAGAAAGAATTCGATTCTTCATTAAAAAGAATCGAATGTGTTAATAAAGCAAGGCTTAAAATACAATATATAAATACTAAAAATATACTACAAATACAAAATACTAATTTAACTAACCTTAATGCACTTATATCAAATTACTCTGGCATACATATTTCTTATTATCCTAATAAGATGTTGAAAAAAGTAAAAAATATAAAAATTAATATAAATTACAATAAGACACATATATATGTCAATAAAATTCATAGAGACAATAAATCGATACACACAATTTTTACTTATTAATCTTTTGTGGTCACATTTCATGAGAATTTTATGTTGGTCACACAAAGAGCAAATCCCAACTTTAATTGATTGCCGTACTTACAGCAAGTTGTTTTTAAAATCATAAAAATTACTAAACATACTTTAAACATTGTAGAATATAGAAATGCAGCTTTTCGAAGTTTTTAATTTTAACATATTTAAAATATTGCGAAGGAACAATATGCGGTTGAAGGTTCAAAAAGGTATTTTAAACTTTGAATAAATGACAGTTTAAGTTCTCGCTTAAAAAAAAGACTCATTTTAAAAATATAAAGTGTCACACCTTTTTGGAATTCCCTGGACCCAGGTGATCACAAAGAGTTAATTAAAATATGCATTACTTTATAAGCGAAGCATGAATTATTTTACTTTTTGTAAAATTTAATTTATAACGTTTTTACGTCATATACAGAATACATAAAAAACCAAATTGTAAACCGAGATATGTCCTATGTGATCGTATTGAATCTTGGTGCCTAATAACATTTTCTGTTAATGAAATATACCGTTTTTGCATATTTGATATTTTTTACATTAAAAATAGTTTGTCTATTTATTACAAAAACATTTGTCGAGCATACAAAGCACATGAACATGACTATGAATTGATTTTGACATGTCATAATATCTCGCTGTTAAATTGATATTTTGTTACGCTTCGATATTAATTATGTGTGCACAATGATACAAATAGTTTCATATAAAAGCAAGAACAATATTTTAAAATAATATAAATAATATTTGATAATCTTGAAGTAGCTGAGAGGAGCTTCGTGATACATCTTCACCACTTCATATATCATCATATATCATCAAGCCTGAGTGCGCGAATTGTCAGCTCCGTGATTAGTGAACTTTAATCGTTACTAATTTAAAAACTATTATTATATAAGTAATGTAATAGAGAGAGATCTAACTCTGGAGCTCCAAAGGGAATGCAGGGCACGAGGGATTCTTCAATATTGAGGAAGGAGGAGGGACTATGATGTTTGCGGAGTGGCAGTAAGACAGATTTTGGGGACTGCAGTCGTACAAGACAACAAAAAACATCATAAAAAGGGAATTGCCATGAACAAAAACAATACAAAAAACAAATATTAGGTATGGGAAAAATGTTATAAAAGATATTCGCCGATATATGCTCCAACCGTTTTTCGGCTAAGATATGGCGTAATGTAATTTTTCTAGAAACAACATTTATTAATTTTTTTATTATTAATTATTTTAAATAAATATGACCAAGTTTCATAATTAATTGATTAAGTGCCAATATCTGGCTGCTATCGAAAATGATGATATTGAAATACAATGTCTCTCTCCCTTGATAAAAATGCCTCGATCGTTTATTCTTTTTTAGGAGAGGACATGACATCGAACATGTTTTTTGCAATATGTTTCGAGGTTAATAGAAGTGTAAGTAATATTCGATAGAATTGTATAAATAGTAAGTTGTCATAAATTTTTATAAGGGTAAAAGCATGTCTAAGATAAGTAAAGATTGATCGCGATAGAAATGATTGATTTTGAGCGCCGACATCTGGCTGCTATTAAAAATTAGTTATTATTTTTATACGATATTTATATGATATACGTATATACGTATATATATATATATACAAAAGGAATTGAAACACTTTAAGTGAAATACTTTAAGTGAAATTCTAGAATTTTAAAATTTCTTATATTTATGAAAATATAATTTTGAAACATTCCTTCAAAAAATTAGAAAAAATAATATCTACTCCCGTTGAAGAGAAGGATTACAGTATGAATTTGATTTTAGAAGTGTATAATTTAGAAGCAAGCTTTCTTAAAGTATTGTATAATATACTGAATAATTAATGGAAAATATAGTGCACAAATATTGTTCATAATATATCAAAAGAAGACCTGATGGATATCGACGAAGTATTCGAAGATGTGAATTTTGAGGCAATAATGGATAATGGATAAGGATGTATTATCGGAGGATAGCGGCTATAATAGTGATCAGAGTGAGGATCAGAGTGAAGACACTAAGAACAAAATAGTGTATCCTGAGGAAGCAATGGCACTGAACGAAACAGTGCGCGATAGTTTTATTATACAACAGATGCTTCGTCAATTTTATATACATTGTATATGATGAGATTAGCGGACATCGAACACATGTATACCATTCGTGAACATGTTATCAAATCTCATGCAACCATACATGGCAAATACTATTCGGAGTGCAGAAATCCATGTCATTTAATATTTTCATGTAATATGTGCTCTATTTGTAAAAATTAAAAAAGACTTGAACTGGACAAGTATATAAAACATTGTATATAGGCAGTGTGTGTGTGTGTGTGTGTGTGTACCACACACACACACACACACACACACATATATATATAGATGTATAAAGCTTTTTTTTCAATCGTAAGCTTTAGTTATGAGCGTTAAAACAAAGTAAAAATGGACAAAGTAAAAAAATATATACGTCGAAAATTAATCGAGAGCAAGAATCCCTTGTCATCAAATCCGTCAAGTCTATCACCTTTGAGGGAGAAAGCGAGATATTTGGAATGTCCTAGAGAAAAAGCATCAAAATTGCCAATATTACCATCAACATCGGCAAAATATAAGTCGAACGGTATGTATCTTCTGTTTACAAATGCGTTTATGACTAGTGTTAATGCATTTTATTTTTTGCTAAAAACGAACAATTATCAACAAGTTTTTTTATTCTCTTTTTCCAGAAAGCGCTGCTACTGATGCTCAAGCCTAAACGTCGCTGATTTCAGCCGACCAAATGCTACTGACGACTTATTGAAATCTACGTTATTGCTCGATGCCCGATTGCCCGATTTAAAAAATATTTTTTTAATATTATATATAAACCAA
>NW_017259381.1:149463-153690 GCF_001594045.1 Atta colombica
TGTATCTGATTCCTCACAGTGATTCTATATTGTTCTTAATATTATAGTTATTTTCTATTCAGTAATTTTTTTATACACATGTACAGTCATAAAAGATCCCTTCTATACCAAAAACAGAAAAGACACAAGCCATATATTCCAGCTCCCTATTTTATATATGCGTGAAGAAATTATATCACAATTTTTAGATTAAAAATTTTTTTATTAATTTTTTTTACATAATTTTTTTCTTGCGCACAAAAAACTATAGCTAACAGTCCGCAGTTGAGGAGCTGATTTTTATCAAAGTAATCGCTAGCGCATATTACATTTGGTACATCTTTAGCATCCGTTACAGTGAATTCGATATTCGAAAATCGTGTAAACCTTGTATCGACTTTCTCGACTTATCAACCAATTAATCGAATGCTAATTCAATGCATTGATCTAAGTTGAACATAAACAATATTGTTGATCAATCATATTGATTCAATCATCATTAAACGTACGTCGAATAATTCCAAGCAATTTTAGTATTTTCAATCATACTGAATCGCATAGCGATCCAATGCTAATAGAATTACCCTTGTGATGATTTCGAAGATAATTTTGAATGTTCCAACGTTGTTCATAGAGTCCTTTCTATTTCGAGAGATAGCATTAATTCGTTTCCATGATTATCTCCTATCGCAATCTCCACATAGCTCGATAGGCTAATGTTGATACCAATTTCTAGAAATTTGTATTCCGTAAGTGTTAATGTGTATTTCCTGCCTAGTATACGAATCGCATGATGTACGAGCACGCTATGAAAAAATATAAAAGAAATATTAAATAGTTAATTAAAAAATTAATTCGAAAAAGTATAAAATAAGGGATTCTTAAACTTACTTGGCACATCTTTTCGTAAATGATGGATTCATTATTATTATCATTCTATCATTCATATCATTCAATTTCATTTTATTCTGAAGTGGAACGTAATAATTTTTTCGTGTTACTTCCTACAGTGGAGTACATTGCTGCTGCTGCTGTAGTTGAATTTTTCATTCAAGCGATTAAAGCAATACTGAACGTGTAAAGATTACGTACAGTTCTAACCACAAACAAATTGTGAGGAAGGGGATAGTTTTTGTAGGAAAGTCGAATAGATAGGCGAGTTCTAAATAACTATGGATAGTGCGTATATATGCGATACGTGTGTGTGTGTGTGTGTGTGTGTGTGTGTGTGTGTGTGTGTGTGCGTGCGCGCGCGTGCGTGCGTGCGTGTGTGCGTGTGTGCGTGCGGGGGGTATCACACAGGAAACGAAGGAGGGGAACGCATCACTGAGGTCTGAGGTAAAGATTTTGTTCTTTTTCTCCCACCCATTGTGGTCCTATACTTATATTATTATTCTCTCTCTCCCACGTTTTCTTCTCGCATGCGATTTAATTAAATAGATGTGATATTTAATGATTTGATGTTGAAATTTAGTAAATAATTATGATAATATTTTTTATGAATGTAATATAACATAATAGCTAATTATGACAATATTTTTATTAATGTAATACAAATAGCCAAGCGCACTTCCTTATATCGACTAATTCATACTATATAATACTTATTAAATCGTATTACTACAATATTATGACTCAACAGCTTTTCTTAACTACAAGGAAAGGAAAGGAGAAAGAAATTTAAAACATATTAAAAAAAATCTCATATTTTATTTTACACTTAATACATTTCTTTTTGACGTTGCGATCATCAATTGTATATTTTAAATATATTCTGTAACGCATATTCTGTAATTCTTAACATGTTTTACACATCGCATAATATTAGTAATATCTAGATTATTCAAAGAATCTATATCTTCGTAATCAGCATTCAGGATTATAATAGTCAAATCATCACTATCGAATATATCCACCAACTCGCTTTTTTTCACATCCTTTAACATATACGAGAGCCTTATTGTCGTCATCTTCTTCCATCCACCAATTACAGCCATCGTAATCAGGCATTTAACCATGCTATACGGGATCATCCTGTCTTCCCATCGCAATCTATGATGATAAACATTCAACCAGGAAGAGCAATACTTTTCAGATTAAAGAAACAAAGAAAAAACAGAACAGGATAAGTAGAAAGTACAAAAAAACAAAAAGAAAATGAAAATGTTTTCAGTTGAAATTTTAATAAAGTATGCTAGCAATAGACATTTCGATTGCGATCGGATCATTCTCAATAATAAAAACATACATAATAAATAAACAAAAATATGGTTGGAAAATAAACAAAATATAATACAATAAATATTTCGCTCTCTAAGATAAACGCTGATAACATAAAAATAATTATCGTAACATTACAATTATAATGTATAACGGAAAGGATGCGAATGATAACTACTTGCAGAAAAATTATTATATGCTTCTGGTGTCAATTTGATAAAAAGAATGAGTATTTTTCGATTATAAGTGAACGGAGAATACAAACATGAGTATGACCCTGTAGAAAACACATGTAATATAAATGAAAATATAGCGCAAGATTGAAATAATATAACTGAATATAAATTATAATATAACAAATTTATAACGTTAGAAAACGATGAATTAAAGGCTAGCATACAGAATATAATATATGAGATAATACTTAGCAAAATTAGTGAAGATTAAGATTGCAAAAAAATTTCTTTTATCTCTATATTAACTGGAAAGTTTTTTATTTAAGATACAGTAACAGCTAAAATAATATGCATATCTTTAATGTAACATACCTTAAATCAAAGGTTGAAATAAAAGAAGTTTCGGATACACACAGTGCGTTAAACTTAGAAACAATGTGAAAAGAAATAAAAATATCTTGTCTCCCCTGATGTTCAAGACAAAATGAAATCACAAAAATGACACTCGAAGGAAGGAAGATAAGAGTTAGTTGAAAAGTGGTAGGAGGAGGAAAATATAATAAGAGGGGATATAAATGTGAATGAAACTATGGAAAGAATAATAAAGACAAGAAAGAATTAAAAAGGAGAAAGAGATTGAATAATAGATAAGATTCAGGCAAAGATTTTATATCGTTTTGTCTATTTAGGCCTTGTTTTTGTCTTTTTATGTGTATCATTTCGAATCAATCTCTTATTATATGAAAATTCGCTGTCCAATATCTTCACTTCATTCCATTTAAAATTGTGATTGAGATTTATACGGTGATTAAAAATGACCGATGGAGAACGTTTTTTTATTGATATCCGAAATATGTTCACGTATCCTCGTACTTAATTTTCTCTTGGTTTGACCAACATAGCTAGCCTCGCAATCATTACATGAGATCTTATAGATCATCACATTTTGATTAGAAAGTAATTCTAACTTGTCTTTTCCTCTCTTAATAAAACTTTTCAAAGTGTTGATAATGCTAATTTACAGTGAAACATGTTGGATATAGATAAGAAATTTTCGGAGATAGATTTAACGTAAGGAACTGTAAAAAATTTTTCTTTGATTTGTGGATTGTGTAGTATGTTTATTGTATATGTGAAATTTTAATCGGTTTTCAATTGTGGAAAAAATAAAAGGGAAAGGATAGCCATTATTAAAAAAAATATGAATAGCTTCAATAAGATTATGTTGAAACCGAGGATGTAATAATAGAAATATTTTATCAACGAAAGTAATAATTATGCCTCTTTTATAACAAAGAAGATGATTGGAATGGAAATTTAGGAACCTTCTCGAAAATGTAGTTTTGTGATATGTATCGAAAATAAATATTTTATTGTCAATAATCAAAGTGGTCAAGAAAATTCAATCTATTGTATATAAAATTGTATATAAAATATTGTATATAATATGGTATATATTAGGTGTACAACTTTGCTTCCGCCGTTTTTTTTCCGAAATTCGAGGCTTTATTGTAAAAAACTGGTTATACATTTATGATTCAAAGTATTGTCCATCGCTGGCCACTACTTTCTCTCATCTTTCGGGTAGCGTACGAATCCTGCGTCAAAAAAACTGGTCATCTTTTGAGGCTATCCACGAATCGATCCAATTTTTTACTTCTTCATAAGACCGGAAGTGCTGGTCAGCTAGGCCGTGTGCCATTGATCGAAACAAGTGATAGTCAGAGGGAGAGTCAACGTCTGGAGAATACGGCGGGTGGGGTAGGACTTCCCATTTCAACGTTTCCAAGTATGTCTTGACCACTTTCGCAACATGAGGTCAAGCATTGTCATGCTGCAAAATCACTTTATC
>NW_017259381.1:154138-171078 GCF_001594045.1 Atta colombica
AGCCGCAGATTTCTTCATATTGAAGCAAAAAATTAAAACCTCCCGCAAATGACGAGAATTTGGCTCGTAAACTGACATTTTCAATCGAGAATAACTTTATGATGCAGACACAAATCGACTAATGTTTCTATGGGGTTATGTTGACAGATGCCCAAGTTTATTGTATGATATCTATGATCTATTTATTTCGACCACCACTTACCGCTAAAGCCATCTATAGGAAAACGGCGGAAGCAAAGTTGTATACCTAATAAAATTCAATCTGTTATTGCCAACCTTCATGGTAAATTGTAACCTTGGTAACCTTGTATGTAAAGAATTAAAAATAGTAATAGTATCTTCAATGTATTCAGATGGAAATGCGAGAACGATGTCATCGATATCTGTAATAAAATAATTAATGTACTTGTAAATTCAAGATGGCAATCTCTTCCAAATTCTGTATTATTATGTCAGCAATGATAGGAGATAATAATGACTTCATTGGAGTATCAAAAACTTGTTTGCAAAAGTTATTAAAAGTGAAAAAACAAATTTTACAGCCGTAACAAATTTCTCTTTTGAAATGTTAGTTTTTTTGGATATGTAAATCCATCTCTTCTCAATACTATTCAATGCCAAATCTACAGGAATATTAGTAAAAAGAGACACAATGAAGCTAATATATAATTAGAGTCAAAAGCCATGCCATTTAATTTCTCTACAAGATAGATTTCTCTACAAGAAGCTTTAATATGGCTAGGAGCTTGTGATATTTAATGCTCTTAATAATTATATTGTGTAAAAAAAAAGAAAAATAGTACAAAGAGCTGTTTATAGATGATACAATATGTTTATAGATGATACTCTCAATGGGTTATCAGCTTTATGAATTTTGATCAAATCATACGCTCTAGGAATATTACTATCCGAAGTCATTAATCTTTTATATGTCAATTCATCGATAAAACCAACCGCCTTCCATCTTGTAAGAAGCACACATAAATCCTGTGTCAACTTTTTCGTAGAGTCCCTGTTAATAATAAAATAGGTGTCAACATCCCCTCCAGCTTTAATATATATGAATTTTTATCAAGCACGACAGTGACATACCTTTATCTGCATTGGTAATAAGCAAATTAAGATGATCATTAATAAAAATCTTAGTGAGACGCAGCCATTCTAAAATTATTCTGTCATAGAAACTAGGAGAAGGAAAATTGTTATAAAATCTATTGAGAATAGGAATGGAGTTATATTTCTAGCAAAGTTGACAATATTCTTAGGGCGACCAGTAATACCATTTTCAATATGTTTGATGAATTCAACTAGAACTTTTTCTTTATTGTCTTGATAGGAAGACTAAATTTTTCACCTAGTTGTAACAAGTATTGAATCTTGAGAGGAATATCGGTACTACTTAAATTGATAAACTAGTCTTGTAACATCTCTAAAGGAGAAGCTTTACTAAATTCTTTTGGATAGATGTAGACTTTTTAGTATCAGAATAGTGAGTCCCAATGTTGAGTGAAACCTCACAAATAGTGAGTAGATTCTTATTGTTCAAATTGTTACAAAGATCATTTGAAACAATACGACATATGAGATCAGTCTGATTCTTGAACAAGAAAAACTAGATTTTCTATTCACCAACCAATCGTCTTATGTATTTTATTCATCTGTTCAAGAAGAAAAGAACCACTAATATGATTTAAATATTTGAAAAACTCATCACCTATGGAAGTTGACAAAACAACAGGAATTATATTAGAGATATTAAAAATACGCACTCTAGTTATATGCAAATAGGCATCCTTCAATTCTAATCGCATAATTTCTTCACAAATTTTTCTTCACAAATTTTAATTGAATATTTTCAAATCGTTTATATGAGTTACTAAAGTTGTAAAGTGAAAAAGCTTTGACTTTGGTGAATTTGTATAAATGTGGAGGAAACTAAACCTAATTTGAAACACGAATTTAAAAATTTATTGCGGACCCTAATATTTACGCTTAATTTGACTAAATATTACATAGTTCTATTACATAGTTCTTTAAGTAAATTGCAAGTATTAACATTAAAATTATTTCTGATGAAGGAAAAAGTAAAAGGAAAATAAACGTGAATATAACGCATAGTTTCACCCGCGTATATAAAATTATCTGATTAGTAATAAGGCTCATAAATTTCAGAAAAACAAAGAAGAAAGAGGGCTACGAGCCAAAAATTATTATATAAAAACAGAACAGAATAAATAGAAAGTATAAAAAAAGGAAACGAAAATGTTTTAAGTTAAAATTTTAATAAAGAATGCTAGCAATAGACGTTTCGATCATTCTCAATAATAAAAACATACATAATAAATAACGGTTGGAAAATAAACAAAATATAATAAATATTTCATTCTCTAAGGTAAATGCTGATAACATAAAAATAATTATCGTAATGTAAAAATAATTATCGTAACATAACAATAATTATAATTGTAATGTAACGACAATTATAACATATAACGGTTTTCAGATTTTATCAAAAAATTCCATGGCATGTAAAAATGTAGTGAGAGAAAATGGCTCCTTTTTTCAACACCGCCATTTCCTTCGTAAATTTCTTTCTAACGATAAATTCTTGCAGATCCACAAATTTGTTGGTCATGACGAACGAGACTGCGATCGATTTCGATGAATCGTATATTTTATAGCGTGTCAGAGAATGCACTTATGTGATTTTGCGCACAATGGATTGTACCGAACCACGCGATCGTACGATGAGACAATAGACTATAGTATTTGTAGCCACATTCTCCTTGAAAATTCTATGCATGGTAGCACTCTTGACAGATTCGTCTTGTCTCAAGCAGTCAATGACTATAAAAAGTCCTTTCTCGATAAACGAGAGCACGTTGAGCAGTGTCTCGAAGCAGTCGATTCCGTAATATACGTGTACTTTACGAAAACGCATACATATCAAACAGAATAGTGTATCTCTTTTTTTCAAAATCCAAATTTAAATCATTGTACGAATAAAAATCTGAATTTAGATAGAATTTCACATTACTCAAATTACAAGCGTCGAACACTTCTTGAAATATGTTCTTTCGGTCTTGCAGAGCAAAGATAACGTATCGCAACTTCTCGAGTTGAACAGCCGTCTTAACGGTCATGGATGTTTGGTCGTGTTTTGTAAAAAAGGATATTCATACAAATCCCATGAGCGAAAACTCATGCTCAGATAACGAGCGCTTTCCAATGCTCATCGACAGTTTATTTATCTTGCTCCACCTATGCGGCATTCGCCACTGCATTTGGAGCTTAATTCAAGCGTCTGGTCTGTCGCCGGATGACCAATCAGACAATAGTTGTCGTTGCGTAATATCTTATCAAAATTAACTCATGGTGAGCATTGATGACTACACATTTGTAATCCTCGCAAAAGCCCAACAGCATGTTGACCGTATATACAAAAATTAAAGTGTCCTTTCTCCATGTCGGATCTAATGTTCCAGCGTTCAGAGTAATCAAAGATTTGTCATATGTCAACACATAATTCTTGATGATATTGGTAACTCTGACGTTTCTGTTGCGAACAATTTCCACACCGAGTTCATATCGAATTTCATCAAACATGAACGCGACGCAATTATTTGCCAATACCGCGATAGCACTCTGGACTTCTCTGTTCCTCGTCAGTTTTCCCTCAATATATAGAAAGCTTTCACACAGCAACGTGTATAAATCCTGTTGCTGTATGGACATTCTTATCTTGTCGCTGTACTGTTGAATTGGCAAACGGATTGTACGTGTGAATATCAAACTTTACTTTGCGATCGTCGAAGATCGAATTGTCCTTGACGTTTAGGATATCAGTCATCTCAAAGTTGCGTACTGTGAAGATTTAAAAAATTTGCACTGAGCTTCTTTCTGATGCAATTAGATGAGTGAATGTTGTCGAACGGTGACGTTATCGGCCTTGTAAAGAATTATCTCTCTGCATGCGCTCTGTTCAACACGAGCATCTCACGCTCGCTGTCGTCGTCGCAATCTAACGATGATCATTTCTCGAAAATCGAACAATCGTCCATTTTGATCGACAATGCATATTATTAAATAATACTCGGTAATACTCCGATGATTACAAGATAAATGAATTGTGCAGACCTTTCCGATGTTATATTATATACCGAGCACGCTCGGCGAAAATTCGTGTATTATGTGCGTTTTTGCCATTGCAGTACGCGTCCGCGTCATGTTACATTCTACACGGATAATGTTTACGTTCATTACGTTGATCGACATGTCCGATTCGTGCCATCTTCGCGGTATACCCTTCGATGAGAATCTTAGCAGCAACATTGTTGGGCTTGCCAAAGCCCAACTTAATTCTGTAGGCATATCTGATCTCGCATTTCATCATGTTGTAGTTTGCGCGGAGCGAATATTCTCCACCCTCGCCATCGTTGTCGTAATCAGTGTTATTGTTGCTATTGTCACCACGCATTACATCAACGGTTTTAAGCGCGTCGTGGCGTTGTCGTTTCCGTAAAATCGCACGTTTCAAAAATTTATTTATGTCTCGCACTTCATACAAATCCTTGGGAATTGTAATTTTCGTGTCATCATTGCCGAAATAAAATTTATTGTTCGATTCGTTCACGTTTGGTATCGTGTAATAAGTATCAAAAATTATCAGAGCTCGTAGTCGCCGTCACACAACTCTATGACAGGAAAGTAATTTACCGTAAGGACATTGCTCTTTCCATTCTGCGTAAGTGTCAATGACATTACGGAAAGAGCGTTCGATGGATATTGAGATTTTGCGACACCTCGATGGGCTTTTTAAATTCGCGCGCGTCTACCGTTTGTAGAAACCGCAAGCACTTCCGTAGAAGTTCTGATCGTACGTCAGATAGGCAATTGTACTCTATCGTAACATCATTCTCGAAATATCGTACCAGTTCCTTGGGCTCGAAAATTACTGAAACTGTCAAAGTACACTACGCGATCGTTTCACTTCGCGTAGGCTACCCAATGAGTCTACCTGGCCCTGTCGCATCATCCAAATTCACAATACCGCTTTCGTTTCGACGCAAGTCGTTCATCGGTAACGTGTTACGTATAAAAGTACTTCTAAAATATATATCTTGCGAACATTGCACATTGGTAGTTACACCCGAGGGTAATTTTATCATCTCTTTGGCGTTTTTTTTTCTTCACTGTTACACCTTGTCTGCGTTTGTAGAGGCTGAGAAACAATCCACATTTGTATTTGTGTGGAGCGAGATGTTCCATCGTACGTTTGTGATATTGCAGCTCCTCGAGCTGACGTCACGCGATTTTGCTAATATCGTTTACTGCTTTCGCCACGCTGGTCGCGCCGCCAATTAAGGACCCAAATGCGCCCAACATTGGCAGAAACGGTAACGCGCCTCGTTTCGTCATCGGAGGCATCCGCTTTTTCGTTGTCTTTTTCCTTATCGTCTTTCGTTGTCTTTTTCTTCGATTTCATGCTCATGCTGATTTTGCTTTCATTGCTGTCCAGATGGTATCAGCGACTCTCGCTCAGAACCGAATCTCTCGCGGTGACGCTTTATTAGCGAGCAATGGCCTTGTTCACTGTATCGGTGAAATCGTTATTCTGAGAATACGCAGCATGCCGAGAATACGCAATGTCGTGTTCTCGGTATGTCGCGTCCAGCGGATTTATGCGTATCACCTCTGACTTCATTCGAGTGTCTGGACCGCAAAACTGGTAGGGATATATAACTTGAAAGGAAGCGCGTTTATCGCTCGATTTAGCAGACCGCCGCGCGATGTCAATTTTCATTACAGTCCTTTATCTTCAGTGGACCGTCGCTATGCGTCCACTGCCACGACTAATTGTAGTGCTCGTTGCAGCGACGACAGGTTCGAATCTCCGGATCCACTTTCACGTGTTCCGGAAGCTTGTCCCACACATGGTCAATACACGAAGGTCGTACACGCGTAAGAGTACGACCTTCGGTATATACTGCAACTGTTCAGCGCTCAAGTCCTGAATATCGAAAGGACACAGCACGAGATACATTTTGTTACTGCGCGATTCGCGCGCCTTTAAATAGCCGGTCGAGAGGGCATAACTCGTAGTATGAGCATGAAATTCGTACGACAATCGCTGACGATATACATGAATTGCGACACGAAATCGCGAATGATGAGAGGCGGCGTGGAGAAGCGCAAGTACGAAATGCTGCCGAGTATACGTGCGATTATTTGCGGTCCATCAAATTGTGATAAAACCAAAATTCTCATAAGCTTGCTCGAGAGCCCGAACGGCGTAGATCGAGAACATGTACGATCTATTCGCTGCAATAACCAAAATACTAATATCTCGAAAATTTATTTATATCTATCAATGAAATCGGCTATTTTACGATCTCCAACAGCGATGTCATTCCAAACGAGATGTACTCAAATTCTATTTTTATCTTTGATGACATATATGATGGCATATGACAAGCAGGATGCGGTGAGAGAATACTTCTCAATGGATCGCCACGAATGTTGACTACTTCTATCTATATGTCAGACATATGCAAAGATATCTAAACATCTGATACGCGACAACGCGAACCTGCTAATGTTCAAACAGGATAGTATCAACTAGAAACATGTTTACAACGATCACATAAATACCGATATGTCATACGATAAATAAATTTTGCGTGTTGTGTCGCACTATTGGCGACAAAAATATGGATTTCTAATAGAGTAATAGACAAGGACAGTACGCTTAAAGACGGGAGAAGCAAAAAAGAATTTAATGGTATCGCGAATTCGCAATACCATAATGTGGTCAGTCGTTGTCAATACTAGAGATGAACAAGACTGATATGTGTGAGCGTGAAAAAATCGCGAAAGAGATTGAGAAGACGAGCGAGTCGATCTATAAAAAACATCGCGCTCTGAAGACCGGTAGAATCGAGGAGGACATGGCGTTGGACAGGCATTTTAAACCTATTATCAAAACGCTACAGATCATTCATAGTCCCGGCATGCGCACGATAAAGATAGAGTTGCACTATAATGATGTAGTGTCTGTCCTTGAAAAGATGAAGGAGAAAAGAGAAGAAGGAGAAGCAGGAGGAGGAGGAAGAGGAGGATGAGAAAGACAACGTAATGTTCGAACTCTCTTCGACTCTGCACAAATTCGACGATCGCACGATCGTATACAGCCGATAATCTTTACACCGCGCACGAAAATCGATAGAGTCGTTCGAGAATATTTTCATTCGAGAGACTCACTAGCGACAAAGGTTCAAAATCGATTGCAAACCGAAGGCGTTACGAGCCGACTTGGGTCCGCTGGATCAAAAACATCGAGGCTATCCTGCAGAGAGCGTGAGGGAAAGAGAACGATATAGATGATGTGTATGGCGTTTACTTATACAAGGATGAACTGATGTTTAGCAATAAATCTTTCGATATGGATGAGGCAGATAACATAATTATCTAACATACGATACGCTGGTACATGTGGTTACGAGTTGATTTTCAAGAGAATTCTCGACGATCTTCCTCTTCATGGAAGACGATATGCACAAGTGCAAGAGCATGCTGCTGGCGACGAACGCGCATAAACACAAGCATCATTCGCAGGGTCGAATATTGAGCAATAGGGGATACAAGTACAAACATGCCATTGATGTCGATCACACCCAGAAATAGAAGAAATCTGGAAAGGAATTACCTCACAACGACAGCGCGATCGATTATGTGAACTGGAACGATCTCAATGAGTTAATGGATCGTCGTCTACTATTGCTCGACGCTTCGCACCGAGTACGCAATAACGCTCACGACAACAAAATGCTGTCATCGAAGAACTTCGCGAAGCGTCTCATCATAAATTAAATTACGTATGCATGAAATGGGTCAGTCGAGTTATTGAGAAAAAAATTTTCTTTGTTTCCTATATCGTGCGTATCACGCGCCGAATCATGAAAAAAAAATCCGATCAAAAAAAAAGAAAAAATTAGCTCCAAGAGACGTCGGCTCGTCGAGAAATTGTACGCTCCGACAAGAAGAATTTTCCGCGAAGGTGCGTCATAGTACGGGGATATGATAATCTGTGGCAGACTGACGAGATGCACCCATATTCGCGTTTCAACAGAGATTATACTCACTGTCATCGATGTGTTGAACAAGTACGCGTGAGCTATACCGCTCAAGAATAAAGATGGAAGCGAGTATGACGCTATTGCTAAAATAATTCAAAAGAGCAAGAGATGTCTAAAAAATCTACAGATATAGGAAAAGAATTTTACAACGTTGATGTGCAACGGCTCTTGAAAAAATATAACATCAATTATTATTCAACATACTCCGTAATGAAGGCATCAGACGTAGAGCGATTCAATCACACATAAAAAAACGATATGTGAAAGATGTTTACACTTAACAGAAATTATAAGTGAATCAATGCGCTGTCGCAGTTTATATCAGATTATATTAGTTTATATCAGTTTATATCAGATATATAATAACACGCGCAAGCATCGAACGATCGATATATGACCCGTCAACGTTATCCCCGCGATCGCTGAAAAACTCTTAGCTATGGTATACAGCAATATAAAAATCGCGGATTCAGCGAAATTCAAAATAGATGATTCGGCACGTGAGCAAATATAAAATAGTCTTCGAGAAGGGTTATATACCAAATTGGACCACCGAGGTGTTTAAAATCGCTAAAGTGCAGCATACTGCACGATCCCGTAATCTATCTGTTGGACGACTATCGCAGAAAATCTATCTCTAAAGCGTTCTGTGAACATGAGTTATATCGCGCGGCTTATCCGGCGGTGTATCTCGTGGAGAAAGTATTGCGCAGAAAAGGTGACGAGGTTTACATAAAATAGTTAGGATTTGATCGCATAATTCTTGGATACACAAGGATAATTTAATTCATACAAACTGTATTTTCATAAAAATCTATTTATTTTAAACATAAAAATATATATAAAGGTATATTGGAAACATAAGATGTATAAATGTTTATTATTTATACCCATCTTTTTCAATTTAACACATAAAAAAATCTTTATTTTTTACTATAAATGTAATACCGTATACAATAATTATTTAAAGTTATACATTTCGATAAAATAATACATTTCAATAATACAATTACACGACCTTTTTTATAAAGATTCGATAATGTCCCCATAGTAACGTTGCATATATTTGTTATTGGCTCTACTGGAACATTGACTAAGACTGCGTTCGATAAACATCACCATATCGATGTCAATGAGCAGTTCGAAATTTACGCATATATATTTCAGTGTAGCATCCCACGTAAAACCTGATAAAGTATAATAATACGCAGGGTCGAGACCGTAACTTTCAATATATCGTAAAAATTTTCAATACGTCCATTTTTAAATATTGATCGCTGTATTCACTCAAGGTTTGAACAGAGAACTATTGCCAAACGTTCACGACGTGCGCATAATCGCTTTCGGATACAGTGTTGCCGATCAAGGAACTGTAGAATGATTCGTGCGATGATTAAATGTATATCCTATAGCTTGTCAGCGCAATCAATATACTCATATGGAAAATTCCCTTTTTGTATCAGTAACTTAAAATTTTCTTCGGACAAATTTTGAAATTCGCATTGTAAAATTCGAAGTTTATTTTTATTGAGAAAGGATGTTAATTTGTCGAGACTGGTACTTAAAAATTTATAAGAATTGATAAACCATAATTTTATGTTATTTCGCGAATCTTTCAGCAATATCTTTAACATTTTTATAAATTTTTTATAAATGATACATATTTTTTCTTTGTTTATTGGTAGTAATTCTATACTGTCTTCATATGCTGTAGTTATTTCTTTGATAAAATGTGAACCTGATAAATTGTGAAAAACTATGGAAACAAAATATGAGTTTTTATAATTTAAATTACAATTTGAATGTGTGGGACTTCTCCCCCCTCCCCCCTGTAACGACCAATTAAATGGTAATGATCGCTTACTCGTTTAGCGCGAAAGGCTTTTCACACAATGCTGCGCAATATCTTCCACTGTACGCTCGACAAAGTTTTCATGGGGACGTTAGCTGCTAAAATCTTTTTTACGCAATGTGCTAAACTTCTCAGTTTCTTGACGAATCATCGCGTTTCGATGAAACACATCGCGACAAAATCGATATTTTGATAGCAAATCGTCATCCGAACAGCGTACGTAGTAATCAATGTTAAATATTTGATAATGATGTTGATACGTGCGCGTAGATGCTTCCTGATCGCTATCAGTTTTCTCGAAAATGCATTCTAGATCTAGAACGTAAATGACAAATAAAATTCCTTCCCATTATAGTTAAAGCTCAGCCACTTGTCGTCGTCGCTTGGTAGTTGGATAGCGCAGTCGTTTTTATCCGTCGACAATTTATCATGTGTAACTGCACTTTTTCTTCGTTGGAATGAAAATAATATAAAGAACTACAAATAAAAATAAATAATGTTAATTTTTTTTATCTCTCAAACAAAGAAGAATTCGCTTTTATTAATCATATACTTACCGATCGCGAATGTACTTTTGATCGTGATATTTACTCAATTATGAGTCAAGATTCTTGCTTGATTCATGCGAAATGGCCCACATTGTCGTTTCGCGGATCTTGCAACTATAGTAAATTAGTATGTTTCTCCTTTTCAATGAGTCATATTGGAAAAACATTTAGCGTTTTCTGTTCTTCGATAGCATATACGTCAATAGACACGTCGTTGAGATATTCGAATTTCGTTACGTCTTTTAACGTTATAGGAAATTCTATATTTTGAAAATTCAGCACCATCGTGTGGATAGGAAGATTCGCGATCCGTGTTTCTTTCGGCTGGATACAGAGCGGTGACCACCGACCACGCGAAGCATACATTGCCCATTGATCGCACGTTAATCACCGCTCTCTTTGTCATTATCTCTCGCGGCACTTCAAAGCGACAACTCACGCGCATTGGATTATATTTATTATTGATGTTTATTGTGAAATTCATAATTCACGACAACGCCCATCCACTGTCACATTCTTGAAATTCCTCAAGATATACCAATGGGTTCGATGACATTCTACTCGTATCACTCACGCAAGTTTGATTTTTGAAAGAGTTCATAATTTTTAGTATTAATACTTTTATTGGCACATTTATGACGTCGCAAATTCGCTGTTAAATAATATAATATGGTGTTCACTTTTATAGTTGTGTTTTTCCAATGTATCTTGCACTCGCTCGAGCACTATATTACTGTCTTCTAAAAATCGTCGCGGCTCGATATAGCCGCATTAATGATCGCATCAGTTAAAATTCGATTTTCAAACGCTGCATTGATCTCTTGTTAAACAAAAGATCTTTCCGCATTATTATCACTATTATTGCTATTCGCATAATTATTACCAAAATGCAAAATGTAGAAATCGTCTTTTTAATTGAGTCTTTGTACACTCAAATGCAATTGTAGCAATTAGAGATTGCTTGTATCCAATGAGAGAGATCCATGAACGCTTAACATGATTGCATTCTTCAAGCTATTTAATAAATTCATTGCATTCTTCTATCCACGCGAAACACTCCTTCAAAGTAACAATTTGGTGGGATTGCTTCAACAAATCGCGCTTGCTTAACTGAAATCTCGATTCATGTTTACAATGATTTACTAACAGTAAGAATAAAAATTCGCTCTCATAAATTTCAATGTACTATATTCTAGCACATTTCTAGAGTGAATTTATATTCGTCTGTAACCCCCTCTTTTCAGAATAAAGCATTATGTGCTCATTTTCAAAATATGCTTTAAAAAAACGCTTTATCCGCACAAAAATTTAAAATAAATTCTAAAATACAATTCTATCGAGTTTTACTTACATTTACACTTCTACTAATCTTGAAACATATTGCAAAAAACATATTCGATTGTCATGTCCCCTCCCCAAAAGAATAAATGATCGAGGCTCTTTTATCAAGGGAGGGAGACATAAGGCGTTTCAATATTATCGATTTCGATAGTAGCCAGATGTTGGCATCAAATCGATTAATTATGAAACCTGGTCATATTTATTCAAAATAATTAAAGAATTGGAAAGAATACGAGCAGTTGGAATCAAGTATAGAAGACGTCGCGCAAATAATATACCTATGAAGTGTGAAACTTCTTTATTCACTAAAACATGCTTACATGTTTTGGCTCACTTTTAAACCTTCCTCAGAGACAATAAATTAACATATATAAAAACTGTGAATAAAGATTATCCTATCATAGTGAGCTCCTCTACATCGAGAATTTAAATGTCGGAATTAAAACCAAAAAGAGTAAAAGAAAAAGGAGCATCGGTTATAATCGAATGATTTCAATTGGAACAACGCTGGATGAAGAGCATTCATTACAGGAAGAGATTTCGGAGATGATATTCATCAGGAGACACATGGACACTCAACCTGCAGACGGATATAAAGGGGCTTCTCAAGGCCTATCTCCCGATCATAGACAAGCTATAAAGGCTTGAGTTGTTGTTACGTCTAGTCAGTCAGTATCGTTTGTACACAGTATTGAGTCTTTCTGGCGTGTTTATCGATTACTTTCTAACTGTCTTGTTCTTGGAATTGATTAACGCTTTACATTTGTTATCTCGGAAAATTACTAGCTAAAAAACAAAAAGTGACTCATTGTATCTGATATTGACATTATCAGGAGCCAGTTCTTGAATTATTTTTATAATAATGTTTGTGATATGATGCTCTGTGAACATGGTGAGCATCCTTTTATTTGCTGGATAATTAATTATAATCTTAAAGTTGTTTGATAAATTAATTCTCCATATTCTATTTTACGATATTTCCTAATTTCATTTCTTTTTTTCCCTTTTCTTTCACTCTTTTTGGTTTTAATTCTGATATTTAAATTTTTGTAGGGGATCTTACCATAACAGGATAATTTTTATTCACAGTTTTTATATATGTAAATTTATGTTGTCTCTGAAGAAAGTTTAAAAGTGAGCCGAAACATGTAAGCGCGTTTAGTGAATAAAGAAGTTTCATACTTTATAGGTATATTATTTGCGCGACATCTTCTGTGCTTGATTCTTACTGCCCGTATCCTTTCCAGTTCTTTATAAGAAATCTTCTTTATAAAAAATCTTGGTTAGTTTGATTTGTTATACGGATTTAAAATAATTTATAAATGTTGTTTCTAGAAAAATTGCATTACACTGCATATCTTGGCCGAAAAACGAAACATATATATGGCGGATATCTTTTGTTACACACTTTTCGTTTTATAACAATTTGTTTTTTGTATTGTTTTTGTTCATGCAATGTTTTCTTTTTGTGATGTTTTTTGTTGTCTTGTACGTGAATACAAGTTCCCAAAATCTGTGATGTTTTATTGCTACTTCGCATGACATCATACCTCCCCACCTCTGAAGAATTCCCCGCGCACTGCATTCCCCTTGGAGCTCTTAAATTCTCTCTATTACACTATTATTACAGTCTCGAAGTTTTGATATTAGGCTTTTCGTCTCCAAATTATTTCAAGAATCTGTAATTAGCAGGTGATGCATTAGGCAAAACAAAACACCCTGTATACATATGTAATATAATTGTATATTTAAAGGACATATTTAAATTGTAAATTTTAAATAAAATTTTATTTAAGAAATTTTAAACAAAGCCAAAAGAAAGATTATAATTATGATATAACTTTTTTTAGCGCACAATCGCAAAAAATGCCTGTTTTTCGGTCTTTAGAATCGAATCTTAGCCAAATAATAGCCAAAAAATATGATGAAATATTACTCACAAAATAATTTTACGTTGAGCATGTGATTGGTTTCAGAAATATGTACTAAAGGGATTATCAACTACTAAGAAAATGTGACACTAACAATGTTTTATAGCACGAATTTTTGTTGAATTTTTTCGGTATCTATGGATTCTTTAAGTTGCTAATTACGAATCTGATGTCAGATTTTAATAATTCAAGATAACGGATATAATATGGCAGACACAAATACTGAAACAATCATTCACTTCTATGGAAACTGTTAAGTGGTAGTTTTTTCGGATCGCTGATTATGAATTTTCTATCACATTTTAAAATGTAATCAATCATCATGATAATTTTTATTTTATTAATTAAAAAAGTATTTTTTTTATTATCTTTTCATAAAAAAGATCAAATTCAAGTTGATACGTTACATACAAAGGATAACGTGATGATTTGCTTGTTATGTTTAGAAGAACATTTTGATCTTGCATCGTTCGCTGAATAATTTTTTTATATCCTGTCTTCGAAAGTAAATCTGAAGAAAATAGAAAATTCATAATTAGCGAGCTGCTAAAACACAACTTAACAGTTTCACTTCGTACACTAAGAAAAAAAATGTTAATTCAATTAAAATCTGTACGACTGGCTGTCCCTAACATAAGTAATTAATTCATATATATATTTTTATTGGCTTATTGAAACAATAATTTATGCCTTTATGTCAATAAAAATATACATGTTAATGATAGCCTATAGTATAGACTTTAGTTAAATTAAAACAGCATTTTAAAAATAGCATTTTTTCTCAGTGTAGAAGTGAATGATTGTTTCAGTATTTGTGTCTGCCATATTATATCCGCTATCATGAATTATTAAAATCTAACATCAGATTCATAATCAGCAACTCAAAGAATACCGATTTTCAAACAAATTCAATGTAATTGTATGTTCAACATAAAACTTTTTTGTGGTTAATATCTTATTATGAGCTATTATTTTATATAAAATTCGATTCCAAAATCAAGGACTAAAACATAAGCAAAAAATCCACTCTTTTTGCGATCGTTCTTTTTAAGTAAGGTTTAGCCCTTGTAAAATAAAGTATGTAAAGTAAAGTATATATAAAAATTTTTTAATTATTAAATTACAAAAATTCTAGGTAGGTACATATTTATGAATTATACTTCATATGAAGTTCAATTTAATAATGACAAGATGGTAAAATTGAGATATAATAGTCTTAAATAGTCATAAGTCTTCAAATGTGTGAATTTTATATTGTCTTTTATGATCAAATATATATTACAAACTTTGCTTTTTATTTATATCCCTATTTGCACAATATTTTTACTAATTTATTTATTTATTTATTATAAAATCTAATAAAATAAGGATTTGATTTGAAATCAATTTCCAAGAGAAATCTTAACAAGACGATAACTGTAAATTAATAAAATATACAAACGATAATAATTGAATATCACCGGCATGAATCATTGTACCATATAATTAATAAATAAATGTTCATATCTTTTTTTTCAAGAACATTATTTATATGAGAAGTATTCGACATAGAGTTATTTGTGACAGAAGGTTTAAATTAATGTTTCTTTAATGATAGATGTTCCTTCATGCTTGCAAACAGCTTCTAATCCTTTTTTGATACTTTTTTACTATTAACACTTTGTAAAATACATTAATTGCTTGCATGAATGGGACGTTTAATCGATGCTAATTAACAAAATGATTATATGTTTTACTACTTTTTTCAAATTTAAAATTACTTGAATTAAGACTCAGAATTTCAAATGAAATTTGGAACTGTGTGTGAAATGAAAATTTTTTTTAAATATGAAGGAATATATTTTTAAACAATTGTTACGTTATCCTAACTTAAAAGACTGAATATTAATAACTTCAGACTTTTAATTATTTTATTAGTTATACAGAAAATAATTATTAACAAAAAAAATTAAATTTCGCCTCGATTTTGAGCATAACATATGTTGTCGAAGTTATGATCCGAAATAATTTTGTCTTAACGACTAGATGGCGGTCTTCTTCAGTTACTGAGATATTTAAATGTAATTTCAATAGTAAATCCTCACTTTAGAAGATAAAACCTCCCAATATTTCGATCTTAACATATACAGAATGATTCAGAACAATCTCATGTCCTTGTAAAAATATATTCCTGACTAAATTCTGGGACGGTTTTTTCTTTACGAAAATTTTATTCGACGCTTACTTTTCAAGTTATTAAAAGATATAGTTAGTAGCGAGTTACAGATCGCGTACAGAAGCAGAGGCAATGCATTCATCGTCCGACGCGATCACATTTGTTGCGATCAGCTATTTAAGAACATATTCTATCAAATCATTAAATAATTTATTGCAAAAAATTATTTCGGCCGGAAATCGAACTCGGATCTCTAGCATTCCGTGCGAACATCCTCATTAAACTGATTATTAGACAAGTGCCTCGATAGTCTAAAGGCATAGGACGCTTGCACGGAACAGCATCAAATTATTACTATATAATTTAATTTATAATATTATTAGTAGTTCTATCGATATGCGTTTATAAGACCGAAAAATCAATTCGGCACTTAGTTTAGTAGGATTTGTAATACATAAATTCACTTCGAATTATTTAAGCATAAAAAATCCAGCTTCAACCGTTATAGGCTCTTTATTTCCTATTAGTTTATTTGTTATAATGTATTCATATGTAAAGTCCAATAAGATTCTTTAAACAAATAATTTTCGAACAAATCAAATTTGACAATGAAGAAGCATAAAAACCAACGCAAAGTGACAATGCAATAATACATTATTTTATAAATATAGTATCTCGATGTTTCTATACTATACTATATATTTAGTCATCCTCAGTATTGTAAATCAAATATATCAACTGTTACTTATAAAATTGTCGTTAATTCATCGTTTACAAAATATTTATATTAACACAAATGTCCGTCGAAAGGATTTTTCATTCTCGTTATAAAATACTGCGTCGTTGAATGCGAAAATTATTGTTACTTTATTTGAAATCACCCCGGCATTTTAGATTCTCGCAGGATTTCCAAATTCTATATGAAGATGACCAGATATACGTAAAATACGTAAAATATTTATATACATATATATATAT
>NW_017259381.1:171178-175177 GCF_001594045.1 Atta colombica
CAATAAGATTCTAAACTTTCTTCTTTATCATAATATATTATAGGTGAATAATATTTTACTATAATATAAAAAATACTTCTACATGTTTCTTAAAAAAAAATTTTTGTTTGTAAAAATATTCTGCATAATATTTATTTTGAATATTGTGGAATATTTAAACGAGTATCTCTCTAAGCTTTTTCTATATTTTAAATATGAACTCCATTACCAGAATTTATAAAATTATACAGATGATTGTAATTGTTGAATATTTGTGTTGTTATTCAAATTAATTATTTTCCAACAATCAAATACAATAATTGTATCCATAATCCATTTTTGTTTTATTATTGATAAAGTACACATAAAGTTGTTGATAAAGTTCAATAAATCTTTTTTTTTGTTTCGCGTTCAATTTCACAAAAGTTTCTATTGTCCAGTTACAAATTGGTCTTTGAATTTTCGCCTTCCATCTTAGCTTCATCTATTTCCATCGCGATATTTTCGATATCCTCCAATCATTTCATCCGTATCATCAATCCGTTCAAGACAAAGTTAACATTAGATCTATAATAGGAATCATAAATAATCGTACGATCTGAAGTTGTAGGAATCATAAATAATCGTACGATCTGAAGTTGGAAATCGATCAATCATAGTTGATTATTTTCTTCATATTTGATTGTGATTGATTAATTTTTTATGACTTAAGACCCCATAACAGTGTTCTCAGATCCTGGGATCCTCTCCCCCTCCCCCCCCTCTCTCTCTCTTTCTCTCTTTCTCTCTCTCTCTCTCTCTCTCTCTCTCTCTCTCTCTCCCTCTCTCTCTCTGGTGGGATCTCATGTGTTTTCGTTATGTGATCTCGTGGGACCTTACCACATGCTACGGTAGCATATAGTTTGCGCTTAGCAATCATGTGATGAGATTAAAATCCCACGCTAAAAAGAAACAGGTCCCACATGCCAGGATCTGAGAACACTATTCCTGACAACTCACGATCATCTATAACACTTATTGTACATTGATCACGTATAAGAAAAATAATTCAGATTAATAAGAAAATAAAAAATACTTTTACAGACACGTGCAAATATAATAAATATAATAAAATATATAAAATATATAAAAACTAACTTCATATAAAAATTTGACCATTGTGATAAATGTAATAGGATAATATCAAATTCTTCCATTAAAAACTTTTCATTAAAAATTTGTCAAGAATGGCGTTGAATTGTTAAAAAGTATTCAATAAGAATAAATTTATATATTCATTGTAGATGAACATAGGAAAACCATGTCTTATATTCAGTGAATTCATCTGAAGTGACACAATACTTTGTATTGTTTCTTATGTTTATATTGTTTATATTTCGTAGTTTTAAACAAGAAGCATATACTTCCGATTTAAATCCAACATTATTTCACATCGTAAATATTTGACACATCCATGAATAATTTTTTAATCAGGAAATCTATTAACTTATCTTTATCTTCAATAAGACTCAAAAACTTATGTATAATAGTTGCATGTTGAAAACTGTTTTTTTTTAAATTGAAGAATGGACGAAATTCATTGACGACATTTTAAACGTTTACATTAAACGTCATACCAAATACAAGTAATGAATATAAACAAAAAATGCCAATAAAGAAGCACGAATTATAATACAAAAATTACACAAAGACAGTATGAAAAACTGAAATGTACAGGGACCGGCCGAATAACATCTAAAAACGAGCACAACGTGATTTCTTATAAAAAAGTAAAAAAATATATATAGAATAAAATTTTTCTACTTAGTTTTCGAGAAAATCGAGTTTGAAAAACTGTGGCGTACGTACGCTGTTACGGCTAAACTACGGCTAAGCTCATCGACTGATGTATAACGTGTATAGTGTTCATAAACAACGACTTACGATGACTCGAACACTCATAGCAGATTTCATTCAAATATCATGATGATTTATATTCTTATTATAATAGGGAATACATCGATAGGAGTAATACTGTAATTAATAAAATAAAATTTTGTTCACTAAAAATTTTTCTGCATTTGCCCTCAAATCTAATAGTTTTTAGATTTCGTGTTAACGTTGTTTAAACATTATACACGTTATACATCGCTCGACTGTAGCTTAGCCATAACAGTACGCAGCGGATTTTCAAATTAAATTTTCTCGAAAACTAAGCAGAAAATCGAAAAATTTCATTCTATATTTCTTTTACTTTTTTATAAGGAATCTTGTCATGCCCACTTTTACGTATTATTCGACCGGATCCTGCATACCGGAAATAAAATTTAATACTTTAAATATTATATTATATATAATTTAATACTTTAAATATTATATTATATATAATTTAATACTTTAAAGTATCAGAAATAGGGATATACTATAAGGGATCGCCATCTAGTTATTAAAACAAAGTTATTCAGAATCACGATCTTGATAAGATAAATCAAGATCAAGGTTATCAGCGAGATTTAACCTTTTCTCAATAATTATTTAAATTTATTATCTCATTAATAGTGAAGTATTTAAGTATTTAGTGTTTGAATATCCATTAATGATTTGTCTCTATTTGAATCAAAGTGTTATCAAGGTACTTTTTCTTTTTGCTCCTCAAAGTATAAATTTTTATCGATTTTTGCTGCAACACGAAAAATAAAATTACGTGTGCTTGACTCAGGTAATTACAGCTGCTTGAAGGTGGATTTGATCTTCACGCGAGATCGTTCCTTCTATTTCACTACGGTTTTCATCCCAGGCATTATTCTAGTAACCAGTTCGTTCATCACATTTTGGCTTGAATGGAATGCCGTACCGGCGCGAGTGATGATTGGTAAGTCTACATAACGGAATTTCATAATTATTTAAAAAGAAAAATATATATAAAATGTTAAATAACTTGTAAACTATTAATTATTAATTATTATTAATATTGGCATTATCATTAATATTGGCATAAAATGTTAAATAACTTGTAACTATTAATTTTTTAATAATCGTTCCTTAATATTTTTATGAACAGAATAATGAGATGAATCAATTAGTGGAAAAAAAAAACATATAGTTGTTTATTTAACAAATTTCCATTTTGCTCACATATTTTTTAAAGTTTTTTTTCATTAATTATGTATATTCTTTGCACTAATTGATTCATCTAATTATTCTGTTCATAAAAGTCTTAAGGTACGATTATAAAAAAATTATTAGTTTATGAGTTATTATTGTATATTTAACATTTTAAATATAATAACATATTTAATATTTTATGTCAATATATATCAAAATAAAGTATAAAATATCTCATAAACTACTGGTTTTTTGATATCACTTAATACTTTTATATGCAGAATAATTAAAGGAATCATTGTGTAAAAAAATTATACAATTCTATTGTAAAAAATGGAGATGACCGGAGTTGTTTCGTCTTTTTTTTAAACAAATGTTTAAAACATGTTTTAAACATCAGATTAAATTAAACATGTTTTTTTTAAAACAAATGTTTAAAACGTAATTTTTTTTTAATGTGTTTTTAACACTATTTAGTAGAGAAGAAAGTGAACTCTAGTTACACGATAATTGATTTATTTGGTTAATAATGAATATTTAAGTTTAAAACTTGATAATCACATTCATTAAAATGTCGATTCTAGACTTACGAAATATTTATGAAGATATTTAATAAAAATGTGGCGACATTGCATAATGGCAAATCGAAGAGAAATATAGATGGTAATGTGGCCTTCCATACAAATAATCTTAAAAGTTAGTTTTGTTTAGAAAACAATAGTTTGATTATAAAATTAACAAAAATAGTAGAGTGTATTGCAGAATATATACATGTATACAAATATACATACACATGCATGCATATAACTTTATGTATACAAGGTATTTGGAAAATCTTTCGCATAGGGGCAGAATGGATTAAACTGAGAAGAAAAGTCCTCTATCGTGTTGTAATTTTCGCAATAATTAATAAAATATTATTATAATATAAATATT
>NW_017259381.1:175277-178598 GCF_001594045.1 Atta colombica
GAACAGTATTCACAATGTTGTGTACAGAAAAAGCTAATATTTTTAGATTGAAAAGCATAGAGATGTGCTCCATGCAATTTCTATAAATGAATAAAAATGCATTCGGGAAAAGCATTCATTTTTTTTTAACATTCGTGAATCAATATTTCTGAAAATCTGAATTCTTTTCAATTCATTTCAATCCATCCTCGTTTGTTGGGCAGTCAAATAAAATATTAAACAGCAAACAAGACATTCAAATATATATATGTATATATATATGAGATCATTTCAAGAATGGATCTGAACACGGAAGAAACCCGCGAAACGCATAATTTTTATATAGAAAGGAGCCGTGGAAGAAGAATATTAAGATTAAATATTAGATAGTTTTAGATTAGAACTGACTGGATGTTCAGTTGAACTGTACAAATTTCTATCAGGACCATATTGAACAGATGTATACATCATAACTATACATCCATGATTATATAGGTGGTTCGTGGATCATCAAAGTGATTTCCATATGATTTCAAAAGTCAAAACATAGTGGATGATGGTATGCAACCGGATGGGTAACCGTTTTGAAGCATATAAAATTAGTTCCCGAATTCAAGGAAAAACGTTTTTTTTTTAATCATAATTTTTGATGTGTATTCTGAATAAGATATTAATCAGTAATAATACTCATATGAAAATCATTTTGTCTTTATTGTGATTTAAAATTTATTTAATATATTAATTCAGTTTTAGTTCAGTTTGCGTCCTAAATGGACGTTTTTAAGAAGTCCAAAATAGTAACTCTGGATGTTTTTAAAATGTTTTTAAAATATCCATGGATCTAATCTAGATGATTTTCAATACGTCTAATACGTTTTAAATAAATTTTTAAAATGTTACTCGTACTGTGCTGTCTGAGTAGATCATATACTCTCAACATAAATCTAGCGTAATATCAGAATGATACCTAATGTGATGTCTAACATAATCGCCAATAATGATATTTGTTCTCGATTTCTTCTCGATCGAAGAAAAATTGCTCGATTAGAACTAAATGCCGAGTTCACTCAGAGAGAGCGCAAGGGATATGGGAATAAGAAATAACTTTGATAAAGTCAGCTTTGATCTTAAATAAAATATAGTAAGTTTATTTTTTACATTATTGTTAATTCATTCTATAATTCATTTTTAATTTATTTAAGCCGTTTATAATTTAAATTTATTTTATGTTTCGTTTTATTTAACATTGAGAATGACACAAGTAGGACCGAAACACTATTTGTAATTATATTTTTGTTTCAATTATATTTTATTATTTACATTCCATTGTTTTGTCTTATGGCTCATAGCCCTTCTCTACATAATTTATTATTTAAAATATAGTTTATTCTTCCTGAGATCGTATAATAAAATTCGCTCTTGAATTAAAGTTTCTCAGTCGGCAATTCTTCGAAGAATCTGTCAAATTTGGAGCAAATCATTTCATGACTTCGACAATAAGAAGGGGACCATTGCGCATCGTATTTTTCTCGAACTTTCTTAATATTTTCGCTAAAAATCAACAGGTTTAACGTGTAAAGAAATTTGTGAAGAGATCCAACAATAGATCAACAACATTGTTTTTATGTTGCGAAGACGGACTGAATGAGAAAACTGTTAGAAATGTTCGAATAATTAGAAATGTTCATATGATTGTACAAATACTCAAAAATAATATCTGAGACCGACGAACTATTTAATGAAATTTCATTTTTGTTACTAATTACAGTGATTAAAACATTGTGAGAGGCACCATTAATAATATTAACAAGTAAAGAAAATAGATAAAAGTCATCAATTTTTGCCTCCAACCGAAATATGTACACTTTTTATAATTTTTGGGCTATAGAATCACGTAGAACAATCAGTTTCCCAGCGTAACATTTTGAGCATAACATTTTTACCATAAAAATGAAACATATAATAATCGCTTTTCATATTTTAACAAAATTCAAAAATCATCAAATATATGACATTTTATTATGATTGAAATAGGGACAATTTACATCAACCTTGACTTGACCATGACGATGTCAAGATCAAACTAATAAAACCAATAAATACATTTTATTAAATTCTATCACTTTTGTCTAATTGTAAGACATTTTTCTCAAAAATGCATACCTTTCAAGATATTAGGCTGTTTCCAAATTTTTGGTATATTTTTAAATGCTCGTTACTCGGTTTCTAAGGCCCATAGTGGGAATGTCTTTATAGGTTCACTTGTGTGTGAGGTAGACTCTTCTAACATCGCTCCAATTTTGATCACAATCGATGAAGAGCAGAACGTATAAGCCTCTCCTTGTTAGTTTAGAGCAAACTCTCTGTATCATTCATCTTCAATGCTGTTATTCTTCTTGAAGAGAAATGATTCACAATTCCCATCATTTGGGTGGACATCTCGGCAGTCGTAAGTTCTATCAGTTTTAGCTATTATATTTTTATTATATTTTGCCTAATCTGTTTGTTTCCATTTTTTTCACATGTAAATTCCATTGTAGTTCACGTCCTTCTAGTCTCCTAGCTAGCATATAGCGGTTTAGTGCTTTCTTTATCAAAAGATTCGATTTTGTATTTCTGTATGTATCTGATTTCCTTTTAAATCTTGAAGTCTTAATTCTTAACTTACTTAAAACTAGGTTGCGATCGCTTCCTATGCTGAGCTTAGTGCTCTAGTATCCAAGACCAGTAAGAAGTATATGCTCCAATTGATTAGTATCTTATCTTGCAGAGGTACTTTCAATGTTGGAGTAGTTATTCATAGAAGATGTGTTTTTCTGTCTTGATTTTGTTCATATACAAAAATCTGGAGCGTATCATGTGTATTCTGTCCTTCATTCTCAGTATATGTATTATATTGTGTTCTCTCATGTTTCTGTTTACCACTGTACATTAGAACGTAATTGTTAGATGTATTTGGAAGATACATATCCCTTTTATTTATCTCCGATTTTGCGCATATGTTGATGTTGTGTCTATTAAGTTCCATCAGTATCTCCTGATTCTTTTGTTCTACGATTGTATGTTCCAGTAAGTCCTCTTTCTATAGTCATTTTCTTCTTCTTGCCGAGTTGTTTCTAGAGATCTGTATCTGAGGCATTTCTGATGTTTATTTGAATATGTTGACATTTTATCTTAAACAGAGAGCCTTGTTTATGAACCTCCCTCTTTTTTCCGAGCTTGGCACTAGCGATACAGTGTTGTCTCCACATGTATAGGCGGAATTGTAATCTAATCTTTTAGATTATCTTATACATATAATGTAAATACAATAAATAAATAAATTTTATTATTATCTATATA
>NW_017259381.1:178698-187300 GCF_001594045.1 Atta colombica
TTTTGCATTAAGAAGCTAGAATCAGAAGTTTCATAATCATGTGCAATAAATTTTTATTCAGATGCTCGACGCTTGATGCTCCCATGTAATGGCATTTTAACAACACAACTGCTAAAGGCCAAAAAAACAAAGATGCAACATTGAATCGGATTGTGCTTGTCCCCAGTCACAATGCGATGCAGAAATCCCTTCCGTCTTTGCCTTTTAAGCAGCTATTCACAAGCAAACAAACGCCGTTCAACATCTCTCGGCTTCAATTCGTACGACACCCAATTTCCTTGCTTCTGAATCATTCCCATGGCTTTGAGGCGTTTTGAAATGGCTTGTTGAGTCATTCCCAATGATCGTGCCAATTCTTCTTGATTTTGATACGAGTCTTGCTCAAATAATGCCTCCAATTCTGCATCTTCGAAAACCTTTTCTCTTCCACCGCTATGCCGGTCTTCGACGTCAAAATCACCGTTCTTGAAGCGTTGGAACCACTCACGACACGTTCTTTCACTAATAGCGGTCTCATCATAAGTATAATAGATTCTCACATGGTTTCATCACATGATGCTCACCACATGTTACTGTAGTCTATGCATATGAATACAATGAAAAAATGATGACGTATTGTTTGTCTAAATCACCTGATTTAGACATCCAATCAGACAATTTTTTTCATCTGTCTTTCTTTATTCAGGCCTTTATGGGTGACAGCAGATCAATATTATTAACGGAGCCCTTTTTTCCGGCGTATATGTGCTATTTCAATAGCAAATGTTCCAATACTTTGACAGGCACTAGATTAGAGGTTAAAGTATAATTAGTAAGAAGTAAGATCCGATCATGTAAAATGTACAACGTACATATGATAGAGAGCAATGATCGGTCAAAGTTAAATGTTCCGCGAATAATACAATATTCCTAATTTATAAATTTTAAGATAAAGTCGCAAAATGTTCGGTCATTCACATATACATGAAAATCAATTTGTCTCAGATATGACTGTATGCCGAAATGTTCGGACTTTTAAACACAAACACTCTGAGACGCTAATAACCCAGACAGCACAGTAACGTTTTAAAAATATATTTAACATAAATTGAACGTTTTGGACATATTAAAAACATCCAGATTAAATCCATGAATATTTAAAAAATGTTTTAAAGACATCAAATGTTACCATTTTGGACTTAAAAACGTTCATTTTAGGTCGCAATGAACTTAAACTGATTTAATATATTAAACATTAATGAATTAATATATTAAACAAATTTTAGACCACAATCAAGACCAAATGATTCTTTTATGAGTATTATTATTGATTAATTTCTTATTCCAGAATACACATCATAAAATTATGATAAAAAAAGAAAACGTTTTTCCCTGAATTCGGAGACTAATTTTATAGTGCTTCGAAATGATCATCCATCTGGTTGCATATCACCATCCATTATCCTTGACTTCTCGAAATTGTATGGAAACCGCTGCACTTCGATAATTCACGAATACCTATATAATCATGAATGTATAGTATGATACACCTGCTCAATATAGTCCTCATAGAAATTTGTGTTGTTCAACCGAACATCCAGTCAGTTACTGATATTTAATCTTAATGTTATAACGACTATTTTTAGATTAAGAAATCATACACCGTATTTTCACAGTTATTATGTAGTTATTATATGTCTTTGATTAGAGATCTCCACAATTTCTCTCCTGTTGATAATAGTATGTCGTATTAATACCGTGCCAGTTATGTAAACAGTATAGATTTTTTGTCATTAAAAATTTTCAACACAGCACTGATGTCCTAGGGACGTCTATGGGACGTTCAAAAGGTGTTCGTACATACTAACAAAAGTGAAACTCCTCGTGCGATCTTAAAAAAATTTTAATTTGTTAAGTCAGCGAAAGCAACACGTCGCGAACAGATTTAGAAAATTTTTTGCATGAGATGAACATTTTTTAAATGTTCAAATGTGAACATACTTTGTACGTTAAATAACGTACGTTTTTAAAACATTTGTACTCGGACTAAATAAAAACCAGATTTGGACGTCTAATGGACTTTTTGTGCTGTCTGGGAATATTTCTCTAAATTAAATAAAAAACTTTTATTACAAAAAATATTATAGTATAATTAATACTAGTTTAAAAAATATAAATATAAACTTTTAAAGAATATACATAAAGATTAATGAGAAATCAGATTAATAAAAGAAAGGAGTGTTACTTCCAAGCCCCGAAATCATTTCAAGCTACCCAGCAAAGAGAATGAATTAAAATGGATTAAAATTTTTTTAATGCATATTTTAAATCCATGAAAATAAATTGAATAGATTGAAATGGATTGGATCCGAGCTCGCACTAGTTTAATATTCGAAAAAAATAAACATTCATATTTAAGGGTTACAAATTTTATTCCTAACATTTATAATTATACCTAAAATTAACTACTTCAAATTGATATTAAAAAACGCACCTTAGTGGGATTCAAACCTGGGATCTCTGGATTATGAATCTTCTACGATACCGCTACACCTTTTTCAATTGGTAAATATGTTACTTATTGTTTACTTCAATTACAACCAGTTAAACTAGTAACGAAATTATATAGATATAATAAAAATATCATCATTTAACAGATATAATAAAGTATAAACAATTTACATTACTGACACATTATGAGACAACATTGAGTAAGTGTCGGATAATCTAATCTCGCTTGATCGATGTCGCGCGTGATTAGCCTAATATTCGGGTTGTGTTCGACTTGGTTTGTGAGTATTCACATCGATCATTCATTTTATTTCTAATTAAAGAGAAACAAAATAACATAGCTCATTATTTTTACAACTTTTTTTAACTTAATTGGATTAAAGGAATCCTAAAGTCTCCTATTTTATGATTAAATCAATTTTTGTATAACAAATACTTTTTTTTTTCACCGATTCGAAAAGTCTTTTCCAGCATTAAAATATATACATTAATACGTGTCTGGAAAGTGGAATCTATGCTGAAAACGATTAAAAATTTCAAAATTAATATATTTTTTACCATTTTTTAGTGAAATATGGCGTCTCAGCTCAAGTCGTGACATTTGTTTGGAATGAATACTTTGCAATCTGTACGTACGAAATAGTGATTCCCAGACAGGTAGTTTACACAAACAAATAACGTTGAGTTCTTAGAATTAAACTTAGACGCTTTATCGCGACGAATTTGTTATATGAAAATTGATACATGCGACTGTGTGTATCATAGATTGCATAAAATATTGATGCGGTAGTATATAAAAACATATTGATGCGCGGTACGACTTCTGGTAACTTCATCGGAGTTCGAATTTCGCTTTAGGATCCCCTTAAGACGAAATTTCTTATTTACAATTTTGAATAGTTTAAGTAGCATTTATGATTTATTTTTTAATAAAAACTTTTTTTATTTAATTAGATTGAAAAACTGCATTTCATATTCAGAATATTGAATTGAGCAGTATTCACGTTGCACAGAAATTGCTGCTATTATTTTTGAATTTAAGCGAATTAAAAAAAACTGTATTTTCTATTCACAATTCTGAATTGAATAATATTTACGATACACACAGAAAATGCTAATATTATTTTTAGATTAAAAGGCATAGAGATATGGTCTATGCGATTCCTATAAATGAATAAAAATGCATTCAAGATTGAAAAGACATAGATATTTGCTTTATACAATTTCTATAAATGAATAAAAATGCATTCAGGATTGAAAAAGATTCATTTTAACATTCATGAATCCATTACTTCTGAAAATCTGAATCATTTTAATCCATTTCAATCCATTCTCGTTTGCTGGGTACGGAAGCCCACAACATTGGACTTCCGAAGAATAACCTTAGGTATTCTCATTCGACATGGATATCTCAAGGACGTACCAGAATTGTCTCGAGGATTCAATAGACATAGTTTAGATGTACAAAACATCGCCATTTTACATCCAATAAACGTTCGTAGTACATTATGAGATTATGATGATCTTTAATATGTCGTTATGATCGTTTATATAAATATCATTTTTTTACTAAATCGCAATCTTATTATATCCTGTCTAATTATATCTTGTAGCGACCAATATATGAACAACAAGATATTAAATAAGTGATAAGCTAAATTATTTAATAATCAAGAGAATAATACTGTAACTATAAACTTAACTTATTTTTCAATATCTCCCTTCGTGTGAAAAGTTCGAATTTTTTGTAGAGTCGCACTTTGCATAAGAATTTAGAAACCCATGAACGCGTCGAATAGCCTAATTTCAAACCAGTTTTTCAAATATGACTAAGATATTAAATATACGTCTATTATGTACAGGATTTTTTGTCAATATCACAAACTTTATTTTTTGTCTGACACTTTTTTTGTACAATCAATATTTTAGAGAGTATTAATGAAAAATGAATTTTTGCATAGTTTTCAAGATGGCGATCTAAATATGTTGGATTGTCAAAATATTCTTTCAGTATTCAGCGATGAAAAATATAGCAAAATCAAATTTCAAAGAAAACGAGAAGAAATTAACATAAAAGTTTATTAAATTGCTTGTAAAGCAATTAAATAAAAATAACATTACTACTATTATTGCGTTTCAAAACCGAAAAAGATTTTGACACGCGATTTACAAAATCAGATATATGATATGTAAATGATATGTAAATTTACACAAAGATATTTAAACATTAATATTTACTTTTATCTAATACAAGATTTCTCTTATTTAGTTAGATTTATTTAGTTAGATTTATTTTTATCCGTCCAAATTCATATCACAATTGTTTAGATTTTAAACATATCTACACAAAAAAGTTGCATTTTCCTAAAAAATAAAATTCTTGTTTAATTATAATTTTAAAAAAAAGTTCAAAGCAAAAAAGTGTGTCTATAAAAAAGCGTTATTATCAATATTATTAAGAGTATTACTTTCAAATTACATTAAATAAATGATGTTTGACATATTGGAGCCACTGTTTCTAAAAATAATATTTTGAGAGAATTTGTATTCAATGTCTTAAGTGATAAAAATTTTACAAAATTTACGATTTACAATATTTACGACTTACAATTATTTATCTATATCAATTTCAATTTTATAACTTTAGTTAGTCAAAAAAAATATCTAGCAATAAAAAACAGTTTTTAACTTTTTTTTAAAGTTCTTTAATTTCTTAAATGTTTTGCATTTTAATCACAATAGACATATAGTTTATTCTGACATGAAAAATTCCTTTCAATTATTTTAGGTGTAACAACGATGCTCAACTTTTTCACCACGTCAAATGGCTTCCGGGGAACGCTGCCTGTTGTTTCAAACTTGACTGCCATGAACGTATGGGACGGAGTATGTATGTGTTTCATCTATGCGAGTCTTCTCGAGTTCGTCTGCGTGAATTATGTCGGTCGTAAACGACCGATGCACAATGTTGTCTATCGTCCGGGCGAGAATCCCGTTACCCAGGTACTTTGCTGATTGATATATTTTGAATCATTTTATTCGTCTGACGCATAAGTTGCATTTTTATATCGTAAATATTCAGATGCAATACGAATTTGAATGAAGCCGTATACTGACTTTTTCGCATAATTAATGCAAAATGATGTAACTTGATATAAATTATCATAAATCATTTTTAATAAACATATATACAATATTTGGGATTGATTCAAAATAAATTATCGAGTTACAATAAAATGATCTGTAAACTCTCTCTCTCTCTCTCTCTCTCTCTCTCTCTCTCTCTCTCTCTCTCTCTCTCTCCCTTCCCCCCCTCCCCTCTCTCTCTCTGTGTCTGTCTGCTGTTTTTCTCTCTCCCCTCTCCCAAAAGGAGAGGGGGTGTAAATCTTTCAGATTATTAATTATATTCATCTAAAATTATATACGCGCACACATATACATGTTACATGCAGTTAATTATATTACAGTGTTAATTACAGTGCAGTTAACTGTATTTATGGTACATATAAATACAGCAGAACATTAAAATATTTTAAACCAATCTTTATAATGAACTATTAATTTTTCTTACTGGATAAACAAATTGTATTTTACAAAAAAATTATTAATCTTCCTTTACTAGCTATTAACAAGTGAATAAAAATATTAATCATCGTTTTTTTTTTCAGAATATAAATGCTTTCGTGCAAATAAATTGATTTAGAAAAACATTAGCTGATATCTACAAATTATAGATCGCGCCACAAACTTTTACATAAAACATAATGCATAGGCATAAGAGAATCAACCAATTAAAGTTTCTCTTTTTCGTGAAATGAAAAGAAAGGAAGAAGTCTGATTGGTTGATTTTCTTATGTACTATGTGTTATGCGTTATGCAAAAATCTATGCTGCGGCTTTATAATTTTATGACAAGACAATAGATGAGTATCACGCGATAATATTACTGATGTTAGATAAAATTAATCAATATTGACAACATGATCTTGATGAAAGGGACAATCTTTTCTTCAAATGAGAAGAGAACAAGCTCTATAAATTTTACTCTAATATAAATTCCACAAGACTTTATTTTAAATTTAACTCATAAAATTAGAGTTTTACGTAATCCCTCTACTTTGATCGAAGATATAATTCGCAAGAAGATTGCAATGAGAAAATGAAATTTTATATCTCGAAAATAAAATGAGATATATACCAGGTTAACATACATATTAGATATTGGAATCTTATTCATCAAATGACTGATTTTTAATATTGTCTTACGCATCGCAAATGCGTAAAAGATTACAATTACAGATATGTTAATATGAACACGATGAAAAATATTGTAAATTCTGTAAATTCCCAAATTCATTATTCTTACAATTAATATCAAATCAATAATTATTATAAAATTATTTATACAAAAATCATTCGTTTATGCCATGATGCATTCTAAGTTTATCAGAAATAGATTTTTCGTGAAGATATTTGTTTATCACACTGTTTGTTCTTTTATTGCGTTTACATTTTGCACACAAAAATTTGTGATGTGACTATGCACAAATACAACATATATTTTTTTCTTTGCAGCTTTCTCAAGATTTCTTCGTTTATATAATTCTTTTATTTGTATTTTTTCCAGAGAGTGTGAGTGTATTTTCTTGCGTTTCAATCAATGCTTCTCATAAGCCACGAAAGAATCGCGTGAATTGTGCCCACTGAAACATATTACTACTGGAATAAACGCTAGCGCTAGTTTCGCGATTCGATAAAGAATGTTTCAAATAGTATTTTTGTCTTTTTCTAACTTATACTTAGTTATGATTGCATATGAACAATACCGTGTACTACACATGCGCATTTAAAATTGAGTATAAGTTAGAAAAGGATAAAGATACCTTGGGACATTCTCTCTCGATCATTCTTAACGAAGGCGGCATAAGACTGCGCTCTTCCTAATAATATTTCAGTATTATATTTTAGTGATTATACCGCATCTTTATTATTAACAATCAATCAATCGGTCTTCAAAGTACATTCGACAACATATATCGACACATGTGTTCAGTTACATAACTATTATTACGCAAATACTTTGCATTTAATACATGATCATTTAAAAGAATTATTTTAAAAAGGTAGAAAGAAGATGACTTACCCATAATTAAGTAGAATAGCTCAGCATGCTGTAAATTTAAGCAACATACCCGGTAAAAATTTTTTATGCATAAATATATATAAACATATATAAATGTTCATAAACATGTATAATCATATATGAAATATGTCCATATAAATATGTTCATACATCCGTCTTTCTTTTGTAAAATTACTTTTTAATATAATAGAAATAATAATAGTAATGTAAAAACATAAAAAATAATAAAAGTATAATTTTCGTTCAAGAAAAAAACAAATTTAGAAAAATGTAAAAAAAATTGCTTACATACAATTATGCATAATTACTTACATACAATGCATAAAAAAATTATGCATAACTTTATATATAATTATACATAAGTAATTTTTTTATATTTCTTTAAACTTGATTTTTTTCTAAAACAAATAGTGTGAAAATTACTCTTTTAATTATTTTTAACGTTTTTACATTATTATTATTTTTATTACACTAAAAAGTAGTTTTTGTAAAAAGTAATTTTAAGAAAGAGAAAAATTAAAAGAAAGAGGAATGTATGGACATATTTCGTATATGATTATACACGTTCATAAATATTTATATATATTTATACATATTTATAAATATTTATCAATGAAAAATATAAAAAAAGTCCATTAGAGTCTACATCAGCTGTTCGGAAGCACAGAAAATTCTTTATTTTCATGTGGATGTAACAAAATGAATAAAATAAATGTTTGAATCCTTCAATTCAGATCCTTATCAATTCTTTATCCAAATGCCAAATTAGCTATGTAATGAATTAAATTCTTATTTCACAATCGATTATCCTTTTCTCCCTTCGATTCATTCTCTTTTCTTTCCTCCTGCACTTCCTCAATTTCTTTTTCTTTTTCTTTCTCCCTTCTTCCCCTCCCTCTTTTTTCTTTCTTTCTTCCTTTCTTCTTCCCTATAAATATGTAATATTATTTAATATTAAGTAATATTTTAA
>NW_017259381.1:187400-191569 GCF_001594045.1 Atta colombica
CATAAAAAAGTAGAGTAATATTTTACAAATTACAATAATATTTATTGTAAAATTATTAGATCAGTTAAGATCGGGTTAAGATTGCATGTAAAGAATAAAAATAATTTTGGCGTGCAGTTGTAAAACTTGGGTTGCGTTCGGGGAGACATTATTCGCGCTATGGATGCAAACGTTATCAATGCTGTTCTTGGAGTCAATAGTACGATAGCGTTAGCAAGCTCTATGAACAATCCTAGCGTAGCATTGGTAGCGTTTAATCAGAGAGATATATTCGTCGAGATTAAGTTGTAGGAGATTCTGTTTTCAATCACCAATCAAACTTTTCCCTATAATTAAAATTTTTAAGTTTTGTAAAGTATTTGTAACGTAAATTTTTTATTTTCTCATAGTGAATAACAGAACGCAATCTCAATTGCAGTCTCTATGATAACTTGTCGAAGCTGTGAACAATGTAGAAACTAAATCAAAAAATTAATAGTTACACTAAATAAATTAATCAGATAAAAGGAAGAATCCTTGAGCATCCGTTGTTGATTTCAGAAGAAGAAGCATATCTAATAAACACTACATCTAATAAAGAAAAATCTTAAGCATGCAGCGGAATATCTTGCTGCGCTACACCGCAATTTTTTTTCTGTACACGGAAATTAAAATTTGCCAGTAAAATTATGAGGCTTTCACATTTATAATGAAATCAAATACACTAGTTGCACTTCACAGAAACTTTGAAAAGTTAATGATGATACACAAGCAAGAATTACGTTCACTCCAGCCTAATGGCAGGCTATCAGCAGAGATTAAAATTGAGATTGCATTCATTATGATAAAATTTGAAATTCACACATACGTAAGTACGTTTACTCTACGAAATTCTAAGAGAGAAAAGTTTGGTGACACTCGAGAACAGAATTTCCTTAAACATTAACCTAACTTTGACGAATGTTAAATACTACCAACGCTATGCTAAGGTCGTTCACGGATCTGTAAACGCTAACGCTATCAATACACTCGGAAAAAATAGCGCGCAGTTGTGATGTAACATACCATTAGTGATGTCATGATCATGTTTGTTAGCGCTATCTGCAGCTCCGCGAACAATTTGTAAATAGTACGAATAAACGCTAAATAGTACGAAATAGTGTTTCCCCGAACACACTCTTGATGTATATGAAATCATAACATTATTTAAACACTAGAATCCAACTTAAACTGATAAAAGTGTTGTTACTTATTGTTGCAATCTTATAGGTATCTGATAATTAATGATTAAATTCTCTCACATAGAGGTAGGATTAAATTGAGTAGAAAAGACTAAACTGAAAAGAAAAATCTTCTACCATTTTACAATTTTCGTAGCGAGTTATTAATTTATAAAAACAGACAATTTCGCCCAACCTTCAGCTAAATGCAAGCGCTCGATGAGATAAGACTGCTCAATGAGACGTGCGTATTTCATCACTTGTTCATTAAAAAGAACATTTTTTAAGTCTAAGTAATTTTTTTCTTGAATAGTTTCAATTAAACATTTCTTTACTTCAAATAAATATTTATTAAAAGTAAACGTATGTAACTTGTTACAATTAATATATATTTACATGTAGTAAATATTGTGTTACTGACAATGTAACTATCATGACGTCACAACAATGCACTGCCACAGTCATTCTAAAATTGTTGTACTGCCAGCACTATTGTAATGTTGTATTTCGGAGAGAACGGCATTACAGTAGATAATATAAATAAATAGATAAACGCATTAAATTATCAATAAATTTTGAACGAAAGCAGCAGCGATAGTTTTTTCGAAAAAGAACTAATTATGAGATCACCAATTTAATAACTTAAGTAGTTCGACACCTCGTGTTAAAAATTATATGGACATAGTTAATAAATATTCAGATGTGGTATTTTAAGAGTCATTTTCGGTAAAATAAACATAAGTGCATTTTCTTAAATATTCACTTAAATATAATGATTATATTTTTTTATTTTCTAAATCGAATATTTTCATGCGTTGTTTTCTAAACGATGCCATATTGCACTGTAACTGCCTCACCTCAAAAACCGCAGTTGTCGCAGTGGCAATATATAGCTATCATTTATAACGTCATTGAGGGAACTAGACGCTGTCACAGCGCATTGAGTAGCGAAACAATTTTTTAGTACTGCCAGTAGTGGCAGTGTATATCGGAACATCACCTTGTATTTACTTGCAGTAAAGAAATGTTTATTTGGAATTATTCAAAAAAAAATTATTTAGATATAGGAAATTTTTTTAGTGTGAGAAGTTATTGTTTACGAGCGACAATAGCTACGCACGATTCGCGTATGGCATTAGATTTCCACTTTGAGTTATGATTATATTCTCTGATTTATTTGATCAAAACAAAATTTATCAAACAAAATAAAAAGATTTATTTATGCATGTATACATATATTCGTAATGGCGATCGTAGCGCAGAGCATAGCGTGACTGTGTGACAGAAGATTCTGTATCAAAAATCCAAGATTTAAGACGACGATGCTAAAGCCTTCTACTATTTTACTCACATTTCTACTCGAAAAATCTCCGAATTGGATTTACCGATTGCAAAAGTATTATTATTACATAAATTAAAATGTGCACAAATAGGCATCTCAGCTGCACTGGATTTCATGAGAAAATCGAAAAAAAATTAAAAAATTCATTTACTTTTGGCTCATACAGCTGTCATCTCAGATATATATTTGCTTGACATAAGTTTTAGAGTCCATATTTTAAAAATAAATATATGCAGCTGAGATCATATTACTGGAACGAACGATTTGTAGAACTAAGATTGAAAGTCTAGAAGAAAAGTATTTTCATCTAATGGAATGGAAAATGTATACATGTATATGTTTTGCGAAGATTGAGAGCCGAAATTCGTGTAGCTGCGCGCTTGCAATAGATAGTGTTGGCATATGTTAGATAAAGACATATGTATGCGTTTGAGTAAGACAGAATAATATATAATGTAATGTAAGAAATAGAATATAGATAATATAATGTAAGAAATGAATCAAAGATATTACTATTGAGCGCTTTAGCATCATCTTTCCTAAGGGGATCCTAAAATAAAGCTTAAAAACCAACGAAATCATCAGAAGTCGCGCTGGGCGCCGCACATCGACATGTCTTTTTATACCATAGTAATATCTCACGCAACCTATGATACATGCAGTCACACGTACATGTCAATTTTTGTCAACAAATTTGTCGCGATAAAGCGTCTAAGTCTAATTCTAAGAACAACGTTGTTTGTTCGTGTAAACTACGTGTCTGGAAACTATTATATCATACATACAGATTGTAAAGCTTTCGTATCAAGCAAATGTTGTCACGACTTAACAGCTGAGACGCCATTACACTAAGAAATGGTAAAAAATATATCAATTTTGAAATTTTTGATCATTCTCGACATAAATTCTACTTTCCAGACACATTAATGCATATATTTTCTGGAAGGATAGGATTTTCGAATCGGTGAAAAAGAAAAAAGTATTTTTTATACAAAAATTATACATGTTTGCATAATAAAACAGGAGGTTTTAGAATACCCTTACTCCACCCAGAAACGTCAAATTTTATTTGATCGCCACCTGTCGGAAGACAATGGTAAATCTCCGAAAGTATCTTTGCCATCGCCGTTTGAATTCGGCGTTGAAAATTGTATCAGGATGAGCAGCAATAGCACGTTAACCTGTCAGTTTTTGGAGTTTGAATCCTAGGACGCCGAAGTGACAAGGGCGCCTGGAACTGTATCAAAATTTAAAAAATGAAAAATTAAGTTAATTGAACAAGTACATCTGTAATTTTGCAGTTTTGTAAGAAATCGTTGAATATATAGCGACTAATAAAAATCATCAATAAATAGCGATCATTAACAATACATATATACTTGGCATACGCACTTTTTTATAATAATAATTTACTAATGACAATTTTTCATTACGGTAATAATAACGTCAGAGTTAGAAAAATCGCTTTTAAAAAATAACTCGTTATTATTACGCAATATTTACAGAAATATAATTTATTCAATCCTGTGACACAAAAGAAAAATTAATAGGCTTTCATTTCCAAACTTGTACACATTTTATGTTTAATATAAAAGTATATATATATATATATATATACTTTTAGTATA
>NW_017259381.1:191669-205829 GCF_001594045.1 Atta colombica
AGTAATTCGTATATGTATTTTTACATGAAGTTTTTTCAGAAATATATCCCAGTTGAGATAACATTTTTCGTAATGAGTTCTTTAGAGGTATTAAGATACTTTTAATTAAATTTTAGAGGGATTACTAATATTTTAGATTGATTGTGAAAGTTCAAAAATAATCGTCGCGCAGTCATATTTTTGAGATAAATTGATTTAAAATATATATACAGAGTTGCCACAGAAAATACGCGAATTTTAAAATTCTCTGATTTTTCCAAGTTTTCCAGGTAAAAATGAGAAATTTTTATGACTAATATAAAATATATAAAAATTTTAACATTTATAAAATACAAGGGTCATTTGAAAAATTTTGAACCTCAACATGAAGATGGCGTTATTCATCAAAATCATTCTGGTACTACAATCGTACATTTTGCAAGATATCTGTGAAAATTATAATTATTTTGGACGCTTAGTTGTTATTTGATAGTCATTTGTGCCAGTCGATGTTAGTTTTTGTAAAAATGGAAAAAATCGAATATCGACAATCGCCATAACAAAAATTTACGAATTGCAGTTCCAAATAATTAACTACCTACCGTATTCACCAAATCTGATCCCGAACGACTTTTTCCTGTTTCCTAAGCTCAAAGTTAAACTCAGAGCACATTCTTATCAAACGAAAACACTGACATCAACTGATACAACTAACTCTCGAACAACAAGAGCGTCCAAAATAGCTACAATTTTCACAGGTATTTTGCATGTATGATTATAATATCAGAATGGTTTTGACAAGTAATACCATTCATGTTGAGGCTCAAAACTTTTCAAACAATCATTGCACGTAAAAAATTTTGACATTTAGAATTAAGGATTGTAAAAGAAAACCAGTTTATATATATTATTAAAAATGCAAAAAAAGTTTAGTAGCATAATAAAATTTTCGAGGCAAATTCAAGTCAACAAAAAATAAATATTGGAAAAAAGAACATAATTTTGACGAAAAAGAGCGATCAAATAAAATTACTGAATAAAATATAAATTTTAATTATTTTTTTTAAATAGGTTAAAGTACATGAGTTTTTAACGTATTTGGCTATAAACGTCAGATGTAATATTTTAAAAATTATAAGAATTATTTAGAATAGGAGCAATTTAAGAAAATTTAGAGCAAAGTTCAAAATTCCAGTCTCTTTTATATTTTCCCCTAACTATTTCCGGTTTTCCAAGTCAGTGGTAACCCTGATATAATGTATATTATTACGATTGATAGTTTTAATTCTCTTCCACCGGATAGATGTTACTGACTAAAAGTTTTGTTTCCATGATCACGTGTTAAACAAGAGACGATCTGACAGTTTTGAAAAAGAGAGCTTAAACTGTAAAAGAAATTGATGTTTTTAACACGCGTTGAGTTGTCACATACTGTTCAGATTTTCTCTGTATTAGTTACATGTTTATTTTGTAACAACTTTCTCGTTTTTAAAAAATCAAAATTATTCTTTCGAGAGTCGTCCATGATCCACTAGCGCGCGAGTGAATATTCTACGAGCATGACGCGAGTGTATTTTGGAGGTTTGTCTAATCAGAATACCGAGGATGACAGCGAGGAAGACGCTTACTTTCAATTCCGGAGACACCAATACATCCTCCGGAGGTTCTTCGGAAATTGTGACCTTTCAAGCGGTTATATCCGAGATCCATGAGATGTGTGCGAAAACATACACGCGCACACACACACACACACACACACACACACACACACACACACACACACACACACACAAACACACACACACACACACAGGATGTGCAAATTCCGATTGAGCAATCCATGATGCACATCGGGTATCACGAATGTCAGCAGTAATTACCCAAAATCTTGCAAAATGTACGATTCCCTTTGGAACCTAATAACTCAGTTTCTAAGCATGTTAGAGTAATGGTCGAAGTCTCATTTTAAAGAAAAAGTTCCAAACTTTAAAATGTATGTAATGAGATTTTTCAGCCTGTTCGTACTTGCTCGTGAAAAGTTGCAAAATCATGAAATGTTTAGAATTTTAACTCGAGCTGTTTCTGATCTTTGCGAAAAAGACCATTTGATAGGACGATAAATATCGTATGAACTGTTTTAAAGTAGAAGTTTCACTCTTTAAAACTCAAAAAAATTGTCCTGCAATCTCCGGAAGCGGAAATATCGTTTCTTAAATATCAACAAAATTTGCAGATTTTAAAGTGATCTCCTAATTAGTATGCGTTAGTTATTTATTTTCACAATAAAATTTCGGTGAAATTTTAATGAAATTTTTTTCACCGCTATTACACTATTAGTGACACCACTTGTCGAATTTATATTGCACTAGTGAGATTAATAATATGCAGAAGTGTCCAGTTGCAAAACAGGATATTAGGACGTAGGAAAGAATATGGGAAAGAAATTGAGTTCCTTTCTGATTATGTGTTTTTCTTTAACCCAAGGCCTCTAAAGGCTCCAAAATTGCCTAAGGAGACTCCAAAGGCTATATTCCAAAATTGACTGCCTGTACTGAAAATCTAAAGTGCACTTGACGTAAACTGTAGCATTTTCAGCACTGATAGTAAATTTAGAACACAGCCTCAGTAGCCAATATACAGGCAAAATCGCCTTCACGGAGAAGTTAAGTTATGTTCGTGACACTTTTTTCTACGCATTCATTATGCGCAGACCACAAAATTCACAAGCGCTGCAAGTATCGAGAATCAAAACTTAACTCAAAAGACAAAATCGATCTATGTTTTGAAGACTCGCTAGACTGAGTGAAAGTCCTTAGTCTTCCTTCCTATTTCATATCTTGGGAATGATTTGTCGCAAAAAATAAAAGTAAATATTCTGAAAATGTCTCGACAAGGGCTACAAGAATACAATTAAAAATGGCAAATGTTCACCTTTAGCAAGATTGCATTATAATGTAATCGCAACAATGTTGCAGCGCATATATTTGCAAAATAATTCTTTTATTATTACTATTTTTATATTATTATAATTTGAAATATAATTGATGATATAAATAAAAATTCAAAAAAAGAACTAATCAATACATTTATATTATATTTCATATTTAATTGCAAATTTTATATACGTATTTTTTAATTTTACAAATGTAAACATATATATTATATTTTACATTTTTAAACATATTATACATTTTACACTTTTTCACATATTTTACACTTTATACACTGCAGATACACCTATTTTATACATATTCTTAACTAGTGAAATGGAAATAATAAGAAACTCCACGCATTCAATTTTTTTTTTTGCAATATTCAAAAAATTTTTTAAATCCAAATTTCCAAAAAATCATGAGAGTTGATTATAAAGTTTTAAAAATTTAGTCATGCACAAGATTTCAAACAAATATTTCAACGAACACTATATTTCCTAATGGCTCGCGTACGCTGGACGCGGAAACACTTGCTGCACGGCAAAATGCGACGCGTAACTAATAAGCTAAATTCATTACTCAAAAGCTATAATATTTTCTAATGTCCCTGTAACAATGATTTGTAAAATCTTGCACCGTAATATATAATACAATTTCTAATACCTACAATTTCTAATATCTAATACCTGTCGTTGCAACAATATTATAGCGCAATCTGCAATATTGTAACATTTCTGCAGTGTTACAAGTTTCTGTGCTATATGGATATGTAATCAATAGATATGATCACAATAATATTCCAACAATATTGCAGTAATATTGCAACAATATTGCAGTAATATTGCAACAATATTGTATAAATCGAAAGTCCTACTCTTTATATATAATTATATACATATAAGAACTTATATACGAAAAATGTTACATATAAAATTATTATATACAAAAAATTGAATTATATTCATACATTTCCTATGTTACTTAGTGAAACATTTTTCATACAGTAATTGCATATAATTATGCATGTAACTTTTCTCCCGTTATATATATTCATATATAAATTAATAAATCTATTCAATTATATATAAACTGATCACAAATTATATGTATATATAATTATATGTACCATAATATGTCATATAGGAGAAAATAATGGCATATTTCTGAAATAAAAATTTAATAACGCTTTGTTTTGAATATCCAATATATTTATACAGGATGGAAGAAAAAGGTCGGTACCTCTGAATAATTCGGAAAATATAAGTTTTATATATAAGAAAAATGTTTCAGACAAAAGTTGTAAGGCTTAAAAAGATCTATTTACTAATTTTATCAATTTGACTTTGGGCATTGCTAAGATCAAATCAAGGTCATATCAATTTTTTTTAATGGAATATCCTATTTTTGATGCCAAAATTTAATAGTTGGTGTCAAAAACTTTTCAAAATACTAAAGTAGTTATTTTTTAAATATTTTTCAAGTTATAGGCTTGAAAGTTACAGTACCACTGACATTAGCATTATGCAAGATTTTCCGACTAACAATTAAAACCTCTGAATGTTGCTCAGGATCATGTTTTAGATAACATTTGTCAAGATCAAGACCAATGAAGGTTGTACCATTTTCATTTTTACGTAAAAATGAATTTTTAATACAAAAATGAAAATAAGAGGAATAATCTCCAATGGCCTTGAGCTTGACAAATGTTATCCAAGATATGATTCTAAACAACATTCAAGAGGTTTTAGCCGTCGGTCGGATACCTTGGATAATGTTAATGCTCGTGGCACTGTAACTTTTAAGCATTATAACTTGAAAAGACAATAAAAAAATAATTTTATTATATACAGTGTTTTGGAAAGCTCTTGATATTGACTATTAGATTCTGTAATCAAAAGTAGAGTATTCTATTTTTAAAAATCAATTTGACCTTGACCTGACCTTGGCGATCCAAAGTCAAACTAATAAGACTAGTAAATATATCTTTTTACACTGCAACTTTTGTTTAAACAATTTTTCTCAATAATACCGTGTTTCCAAGATAAAAATTTGTAACGCTTTATTTTGGACACTCGCTATACTTTTTATATGAGACATTTGAATGATAGATTTTCTTATGCACTGTACAACTATACAGGGTGTTCAGAAATTAGTGATAAGTTTTTCGCACATGTAGTAGACTAGACTAAACTGAGAAACAAAATTCTTTATCATTTTACAATTATCGCAATGGTTAATGATGTATTAACTAATTAAGAAAATGGCCAATTCACCTAGCCCATCGCCAAATGCAAGCGCGCGACAGAATATACTCGCCCTGCGTGAGGCGCACGTCCGCCGCGCGGAACGGGTATTATCCTTGCATTTGGGCTAGGTGAATTTGACTATTTTCTTAAGTTAATACATCGTTAATCATTGCGATAATTGTAAAATGGTAGAGGATTTTTCTTCTCGATTTAGTCTATTTTATTACTATTTTACTGTGCGAAAAACTTATCACTAATTTCCAAACACCCTGTATAGTTGTACAGTGCATAAAAAAAATCTATCATTCAAATATCTTATATAAAAAGAAAATTGGTATAGGGAAAATAGAGTCAGGCGCGGTAATTGTTGCACAAAACAAACAATGTGGATACAATACAAAAGTCTTTATTAAATAACTCGCTTACATGTTTTGGTTCACTTTTTAACCATCTTCAGAGACAAATTAATTTTAATTAATTACAATATAAACTGATTTATTTCAATGAGCTACCTTTACATATTTACGGAAACTTTAATATTGAAGAATGACTCCAATAACAATCCAAATTGTGTTTAAATTTTATAGGACAAAATTATTAAAAAATCAAACGAATTTATATCACAATAAGAAAGAAGCTCACAACGAAGATTCACCATGTCGTCAGCGAATCAGTATCAAAATTGTTTAAATCAGTGATCACTCAGTGAAATAACTTTTATTACAATCGATATTAAATTGTTCTTAATTACAATTAAATTTAAAAGTTATTTCACTATTTAAACAATTTTGACACTGATTCGCTGATGAGTCAAAAATTAGTTTTTGACTAAATTAATAGAACATAATCATTTGCGACATGGTGAATCCTCGTTGCTGCTTCTTTCTTATTGTGATATAAAAATTCATTCGGTTTTTTAATAATTTTGTCCTATAAAATTCGAATACAATTTGGATTGTCGTTAGAGTTATTTTCAATATTAAAGTTTCCGTAAGATAGTTTCACTGGAGAATTAATTTGTATTGTAATTATTGTATAAAATTAATTTATAATTGCTCAAAAATGAACCAAAACACCGGGTTATTTAATAACAACAATAAAAACTTTTGTGTTATATTCACATTGTTTTGCGCAACAATTACCGCGCATAATTCCTATTGCCCTATTTTACCTATTTTCTTTGTGATTAGATTAAAGAGTCTTTACGAATTATAATTATCTCATATAAAAATCGTTACATTGAAATGGCATGATTTAATTAATCAAAATAAATAAATATTTATCCTGATTAATATAATTTTATGTAATTTCTCTCAATAGCTAGCGGATTTGTCAACGCTCCTAATAACGTTCCACGTGCTTAACGATGGCAAACGCACGCCTTGCTGAGCGGTTCTATCTCACTTGCATTTGGCGGTACAGAACGAATTTGGCTATCTTCAAATTAATAACTCGTTAACTAATGCGAAAATTACAGAACTTTTCTACTCAGTATAGCCTTTCTGCCTCTATAGAGTTTAATCATTTATTGTCAATGTCATTGTATAATAATAATAATTAATATTAATAATTATTTTAATATTAATAATAATAATTATTTAATATATTTCACGATATTTCGCGAATATTAAAGAAACATTAAGGATATATGAAATGAATACATAATACCAACAGAATATTCTTATAATATTAAAAAATATACAGTATTCTTGGAATATTACAATATCATTTTATTTTTCAATTATATTTTATAACATTCCATGAATATTATGCGCTTATAAGGTTTTTGCTCTTTTTCTTGCTTTTTCTCTTTTCTTTTTCACTCTCTTTTCTCTTCATATTTATCTATTTCTGTTATAAACATGAATAGTAAGGATTTTGGTTGATGGAAAAGTTGGTGAGTAAGTTTCTTTGTTTGGTGTCTGTGATGTTGCAGCGGCTTCCAGCAGTGCTCAGCAGGATAGGAATTATATTGGCCAGCCCCTTGGTAAGACCCCCCATTGCATAAGTTCGCGGTCATGACTTCGTACGTTCTTAACTTTCACAAAAAATACGAATTTTCAAATTTTCTTTATTGCTTCATCAAAAATATAATAGCAGGAAAAAAATCTGAAAAAAATATGATTATATAAAAAGAATCATTCGGACTATAACACATGTATATGATTTGACATATATAATAACGAATTAGAAATTTATTACAGAAAAAAATATAAGAAGAAAAAAGAGAACAATGTACGTGCAAGGTCTTAACCGCGTCCTACAAACCTACAGATGCAAGACAAAGGCTGCAGTTCACTTAGCGCTACAAATCATTTGAAATATTTGATTGATTAGGACAAAGAAATAAGAAGTATTTGTAGCACCAAATGAATCGCAATTATATCTCATATATATATATACAAATATACTCATATAATAACATAGATGTTTAATTTTATTATCATATATTCTTTATACCTCCATATCTTCTTATATCAACAATATGTTATATAAGAAAATATAAAAGCATGCCAGCTATGAAGTGTCAAAACAAGCCCTTTCCATCCTTAGTGCCAGGGGCGTGATCTAGTCGAGGTCCATCTGGGAAAATAGCACGTCCTAACTAATTGTTGAGGAAGGGATGATGGGAGGGGGTAATGAGATAATGACTGGGAGATGTTTTGATTGGCTATAGTTATCAGTGCTTTGATTGATTCACTCCATAACCACGCTCCATAACTATGCGATGATTGGCGAGGGAAAGATTTCATTGAGAAAGATGCAATGACAACGTAGAAATGGTAACGATAAAATGGCGGGTTGGAAAATCGAGGGAAATTTGGATCGAGACATTTTTCGCCGCGAGGAAAGGGAAATGAAAAGCGGACTTTTATGAAGGAATATCAATAGGATGTCAGATTGAAATATGTTACAATCATTGGCAGAATACAGCATTGAGTTAGGATACCAAATACTATTTGATGAAATGAATATAGCTACAACAAATATAGCTATATCATATTTTCCAAATAAATACAGAGAGATTCTAAAAATATTTTAAAAATATTCAAATAACTTAAGGATACATTCTCGTGTAAAATTTTCAAAAAATCGATTTTTTTTAATTGCATATTTTGATTATATAACATTTCAAGAATACATCGTCAAAATTTTAGAAAGAAATTCGAAGAATTAACGATAATAGAATTAACCATAAGAATTAACCATAGCCAAAAGTCTATTTGTTTTTTGTTTTCAAAATTTCAGAAAAAAATTTGAAGAATTAACAATATTACAGTCAAAAGTTCTTTTTTTTACAGCCAAATGTTTCAGAAAGTTGAAAGCTTACTTTATGGACCAGAAATCGCTGATTAATAGTAAATAGTTTAATTATTGCTTTATTTTTAAAAAATTTGTAACAAAAACTTTAAACGCGTTTTTCTCGAAACATTCTTTTGGCGAATGACACAATTTTGAAACTAACGACCGATTTTTTTTTTAAATTCTTGGGGCGTTGTATTCGTAAATTGACTAGTTATCTTGTAAATCAGAATAATCGGTTTCACTTAAAATAAAACTTTTTTGAGCGAAAAAAAAAGTTTTTTTGTAGCACTTTCTAAAAACACTTGTCAACTCGCAAATTTTTCAATATTTTTCAATGATTCCGGTTTACACGATAACCACGCAAATAAATTTTAAGAAAAAATTTTGTTTTCTAGCTATTGATTCTCGAAATATCAACCGTTTGATCATCTCATTTTTTCAACTTTACTCTCAACTAATTCTTGGAATTTTGAAATAAAAATATTACTATAAAATTTTTTTTCATATATTGACATGTGTATTAATAAATATGTGAAAAATTAGAAACGTATGGTATGTCTTATAGTTATTTTCCTTAAAAAAAAAAATCTAAAAAAGGCCTTATTTTTAGTGTAGTTACTCGAGAATGTACTCTTAATAAATAGAGACATAGACTATAATGTTCAAATATGAAAGACCGCTCTTCTCCTTCTTATTTCTCTCCCTCCAATATCCTTTCCTCCCAACAGAGTTTATATAAAGGGAGCTTTCTGGAGGAGTAGCTCAATTAGTGTTGCCGTTTTTGATGATTTTTTCACTATAATTTAGTGATGATTTCTAAAGTTTTTTGGTGATTTAGTGAATTATTTTCTTTATTTGGTGAATTTTTTTCAGCGTCTTCTATTCCTCTGATTAGTCTTGTTTTCAATTCCTTATTAAATCTAAATACTGGCCATAAATATATTAACATAAACTAATCAAAAATCTTAAGTTGCATTTTCTGAACGTCTCAATCAGTCTAGTTAATGATTTATATGTACATAAGTTTCATTTTAAATTTTACAGATTGAAATATAAGTTGTTTTATCAATAATTCTATAATTGGTCTATTATTTTTTATTAATAATAAGTTATTAATAAGTTATTTTTAGAAAATATAAATGATAGGAGAGATTGTTTACAATTTTATTATATATTAGATTGTTCCACCTTTTACGCATTATGTAAGTAGCAAAATCATCAATTGCATTGCCAGAGACTTAACCTAACAGTAACAATACTATAAAAATTCTAGATCTAGAAAAGCGAAGGGGGTGGGGGCGGGCACGGGGGATACTTGTAGGCGCGGGTATGACGTCACGAGCGCGACTTGGTCAAAGACATTGGTGTTTATATGAACATCAAATACTAATGATACGTGCCACCATGCGTCACGTATCATTGGGGCACCGCCGCCGCGAACCGCCGCCGCTGCCGCAGCTTTCTGTAAGATGACAAATATTATAAATAAAAAATATATATAAATAATAGTGTACAATATAAAAATATATAAATCAATCCAAAAATAATTAAATTTCGCTCGTTTTTTGCAAAGCAAAGTGTAAAGAAATGAAGGTCTGAATCGAGCGATAATAAAATAAGTAAGATAAAAAGTAATTCAGTCGCATAAAATATTAGTATGAAAAATAATTTAAAAATTTGATGTGATAAGTCATACGTTTCGGAACTTACAGATCCTTCTTCAGCGATCCTTCTTCATAAAAAATGATACTCGTAATATAAATGGATAATCTTAAGGTCCGCGAGACATAGTGTGGTATTGTCGCAAGGAATTGATCCTCCTGTTTCTATGTAAATTGTGTAAACTGAGAAAACAGGAGCATCTTACACTTATTCGTTTAATACTGATGAGCGCAAGTGTTACAATTAATTACCATGTACCATTTTTTATGAACCGCTGAAGAAGAACCTGTAAGTTCTGAAACGTATGACTTATCACATCAAGTTTTTAAATTACTTTGTTTTCATACTAACACATCAAATTTTTAAATTATTTTGTTTTCATATTAACATTTTTTTAGTAAATTACTTTTTATAAACTTTATTACCGCTCAATTCAGACCTTTATTTCTTTACTCAATACAAAAAGATAAATGTAGTAGGTTAATGAGAGTCAGTAACGATAAACAGCGCAATTATTTAGTGAACAATAATCAGATATTAGATTGATGTTTTCTTTATTTTGAACTCTCTTTAGAGTCCTCTTCAGCAAGAATGATACAAGTATAATTAGCTCACATGTCCATAATCCTTAAGTCACTCGCAAATTGATAAAGATGTAGCATTGTTTATCATCGCGAAACATGAAGCATTGCACTGAAGCTTTGTTGTCATATTAAAAAGTATAAATGTTAAAATCAAATATAAAGATCACACATTTGTTACCTGAATGAAACGTTGTACACGGATGTGTGTTCTAAAAAATGTATAATCTTTATATATTTGATTTTTTTAGTGCCGAACGAGTCAACATTTCAACAAATCATTACAAAGTTTCGTAAAATTTCTATTATTATATTAATTACTACTGTATTCTTAAATTGAGTCCAATTTAATTGATGAGAAATAATATCAATTGCAAATTCGATAAATTTATAAATAAAATCAATATTAATTAAATGATCCAAACAAATAACATTAAAAATATCAATTGACAGATATTTACAGCTTACTTGCTAACTTCAATTTCTTTTATACTTCCCCTTTCTCTCCTATTATAATTCGGAATTTCATTGGTTTCATTTTCTAAATATGAAATATTTATTTATATCAAATGCGTATTTCAAATGTAATTTTTTTTCTAATGTTACTTGGGAGAGAAAAGAAGTTTTGCAAATATCCGTCAATTGATGTTTTTAATTATTTGTTTTTAATTATTTGGATCATTTAATTAATATTGATTTTATAAATTTATTTATTTATTGAATTTGCAATTGACATTACTTCTCATCAATTAAATCGGACTCAATTTAAAAATATGGCAGTAGTTAATATAGAAATTTTACGAAATACTTCATAAATAAAAATTTCACGAATAAAAAATGTAGCATGCATAAAAGAAAAAATTACTTATTCCTTCAACAGGACACATATCGAATCTCTAGTACTTCCCTCAGATTGCTCATTTTTGGTAGTAAATTGTTGCCCAAAAATTATCAACAAAACTTTTTCTAAAAATCACAAATTATCGCTTCACTTAATCACAAAATTATCACACACTTTACTTAATCACGTACACATGCAAAAATATTTCACCATTAAAGCTAAATGGTAGATTACTTTTGCACGTTTTATAAAAAATCACTCGCATAAAAAAAAACAAACCTCACGCAAACGAGACCTGACAAAAACTAACGTTGAGAAGCATCTTTCGCTATGGTAAAGCTGTCGAGGATATTAGTTACAGATAGCTGTTGTATTAAACACTTTATATTATAAGTATTGACAAACTATGTAGAATTCTAGGCATGTTGAGAGAAGCGCTAGCAGGTGTTTATATAAACTAAGTGTGAGAGTGCGTCGAGGCATAGGATATAATGGATGCGAAGTAAAGACAATACATATATAGTGATGTGAACGAAAAAGTCTTTATTCACATTTTATTACATTATTGTTTTTCATACGTATTAAAAACTTTAAAAATTTAATAACTCACAATCGACAAGATGATGCTTGTCGAATATATTGCTATCGCGTATAGCGTTCTCGGAGAACAATATTGGAGAATCGCGTATACTTGATATCGACCGTATCTACTAGTCTAGCTAATCATTCAATATTACATTAATACATCTATCGTTTCGGTTATCATGCGTACGAATGAAGAATCGAGACGTATGAGTGTAACATCGTTCAACATGCAAACTTGGTTAGCAGCCCAATGCTTATAAAATTGTCTTTGTATTTCAAAACATCTTGTAAATATTCCATCGTTGCTTGTAAACGCCCTTCCATATTTCGAGAGACAACGACAGTTTCCGCGATGATCTCTCAAGGCGATCTCCTCATAATTGGTGGACCAACGTTGTTTCTAATTTCCAAAAACTTGTAGCCCGTAACCATCAAGTCGTAACGTCTGCTAAGTAAACGCATCGCGCGATGCTCCATGCTGTGTACATATGTAATGTTTGAACACATGTTTTTTCTATTTTTACTATATAGAGCGTTGAAACTTACATGTTACTACAGTACCTTCTTCGCTTCGTACGATGCGCTGTTCTCTTTGACGAATTACATTCTTGAACCGTTCGTAAAAGCGGATATCGCAAGATTGATTGCATCCACGTAAATTGTGACATATGGTAATACTTCTAGAATCAAAAAGGGGATAATTCCCTCTCCTTTTTCAAAGAATTGCAAACATGTCACGTTTTATCGTAGTTTTTTACGTTTTTTTGTTTGCAAATGTATTAATGTTTTACCAGGTGTACAAGTATGAAATGACGATTTGAGAAACAGGTGGCGCACCAATGCAGTGTGAAGTACAAAGATTTAACATTATACGCCATTTTATTGTACCATCAACAAATGTCAAACGCGCAAAGTGATTTGATTGAAAAGTATTTGCATAGTATTGTGTTGCTGTGTTTAATATGACGAAATTTGTACCAAATAAGGAACATTCGCGGACAGCATTAATTTTTTGTTTTCATTTGAGGAAAACTGCTGCGGAATCATATCAATTACTTGGAAAAGCTTATGGTGAACATGCTCCATCGCAAAAAACGTGTGAACGATGATTTCAGCGTTTCAAAATTGGAGATTTCGATGTTACAGACAAGGAACACGGAAAACCGCCCAAAAAATACGAAGACGTGGAATTGCGAGCATTGCTGGATGAAGATGATTCACAAACACAAAAACAACTCGCAGAGCAATTGAGCGTTAGTCAACAAGCTGTTTCCAATCGCCTACGAGAGATCGGAAAGATTCAAAAAGTCGGCCGATGGGTGTCACATGAATTGAACGAGAGACAGATGGAGAGGCGCAAAAACACATGTGAAATTTTGCTCGAATGATACAGAAGAAAATCATTCTTGCATCGTATCGTTACTGGGGATGAAAAGTGAATTTTTTTTGAGAATCCCAAGCGCAAAAAATCAGGGTACACCTAGGCGAACCATTCACATCGACTGCAAGACCGAATCGCTTTGGCAGGAAGACGATGCTCCGTATTTGGTGGGACCAGAAGGATGTGGTCTATTATGAGTTATTAAAGCCTGGCGAAACGGTTAATACCAACAACAATTGATCGATTTGAACCGTTCGCTGCTTAAAAAATGACCAGAATACCAAAAAAGGCAACACAATGTCATTTTTCTCCATGACAATGCTCCATCACATAAACCAATTCGGGACACGTTGGAAGTACTCAGCTGGGAAGTTCTATCCCATGCGGCTTACTCACCAGACTTGGTTCCTTTCGATTATCACTTGTTTGCATCGATGGGTCACGCACTTGCTGTGCAGCCCTTTGGTTCGTACGAAGATGTGAAAAAATGGCTCGATGAATAGTTTGCGGCAAAAGGGGAAGATTTTTACTGGCGTGGTATCCACAAATTGTCGGAAAGATGGGAAAAATGTGTAACTAGCAATGGAGCATACTTTGAATAAATCTCTTTTTATCATTCTTCCGAATTTAACGTGTTTTTTTGGGG